>NW_019384492.1:859363-910553 GCF_000671375.1 Centruroides sculpturatus
TGAAGCTTTAGAAAACCCGGTAGAGGAATTTTAGATGTTATTTTTTTAACACTCTAATTGATACTGTTATTGTACAAATAGAAGATAGATTTAAAAGTATACCAAATATTATTTCTGATTTCAAATTAATCACTGATATGAAAACCTTAGAAAAACATGAATTAGAAAAATGTTCCAAAAACTTTGTAAAGTTTTATAACAAAGATATAGATGAAAACCTAATCCAGGAAATTGGTTTGCTACGGGATTTGATTTTGAATGAAAGGGATGTAAATAACGCACAACACATACTAAATAATAATTATAATGAGTTATTTCTAAATGTATTAAAACTTTTCTTTGCGTTGCCAGTTACTATAGCAAGTGCTGAGCGCTCTTTCGGCAAATTAAAATTAATAAAGAATTATCTTCGATCCAGCATGTGTGCAGAACGCTTAATGCATTTGCTATATTAAGCATCGAAAAAGAAATTCAAAAATTATAATTTTCCTGAAGTAATTCGTGTATTAGCAAGAACAAAATCACGCTTTAAATAAACATGCATTAATATATGTTCGTGTTTGTAATTTTTTTCATTTTACAAAAAATGTAGGGCCCAAATAGTTTCTTGCACCCGGGCCCCTTTATAGAGAAGGCCGGCCCTGATGGCGGCGTTCAACCCGTTCACGTTTTAGAGATAAAAACTTCAACCTCTCTCTCATTCTAATCGCTTCGTTTAACCAGCTAGGTTCCACCTACTGCTTATCAGCACATCAAAGGCAGCGGCAACGAGTGCGAATACTCTAACCACAAGTTTCCAAAACGTTTTTTTTTTTTTTTAATTCTGCCACACGAGGACTTGGCAGCCATTAAGTTACTGCTAATTTTAGTGTAGTTCTGCAATTTTTCGTTTTTCATTTGCGACATGCCTCATAAAACCAGTTCGGGTAGATATTGTGCAGGGGTGGCTGTCAAAATAGTCAGAAAGTTCTTTATAAAATGGTTTAAAGCTGTATGCGATACACACGAAAACATGATGGATCGAGATTGCTCACTTGAAAAATAATTGAGAGTCAAGACTATTATAATTAAGTATTTCTCGGTAATCATAAGCTTTACTTTTAGTAAGGTATTCAAATATAGCTGGATATTCCAAAGGTGGCCATTCCACGATTTTATAGTACTAATTGGTGAAAAACAACTGTCCATCTAAAAATAAATTAGAAAATACAACTTTGTAGAACAAACTGTGCAAACATCCGAAAACTTTGCATTAGACTCAAGATATTTGTGAATATTTTGGACTACTTGATGAATTAAAAGACTATATAAATATTTTCTGAAAACAACATTGACGTCAAAATCAGGCTAACAGACCACACTGGGCAGCAAAATCGTAGCGTTCGATCCTCTTAATTCTCAGTGAAAACACTCGTTATTGACATAACAAGAACACCTTAAATTAAATCAAAGTTTTTTTAAAAATTGAAAAACTTATCTATTAAAACACACATTTCACTTTTTCATCAATTTAATATTTCGTTTCTCACATTTGAAAAACATAAAACAAATTTTAAGAAGAAAAATATATTCATGTTTTTAAATGCTAAAAGTTGAATTTATTCTATCAAAAAAACATTTTCATAAGATCTTTTAGATTATTTATAANTTTGGACTACTTGATGAATTAAAAGACTATATAAATATTTTCTGAAAACAACATTGACGTCAAAATCAGGCTAACAGACCACACTGGGCAGCAAAATCGTAGCGTTCGATCCTCTTAATTCTCAGTGAAAACACTCGTTATTGACATAACAAGAACACCTTAAATTAAATCAAAGTTTTTTTAAAAATTGAAAAACTTATCTATTAAAACACACATTTCACTTTTTCATCAATTTAATATTTCGTTTCTCACATTTGAAAAACATAAAACAAATTTTAAGAAGAAAAATATATTCATGTTTTTAAATGCTAAAAGTTGAATTTATTCTATCAAAAAAACATTTTCATAAGATCTTTTAGATTATTTATAAAGGTTATATTATTAGCATTACTATTATATTCCCCCCAGTTTCCTTCAATACTTTTATTTATTGAAAAATACTGAAATTATATCTCCAAGCCATGAAATCACCATCTTTATATAGAATAGAAAAGAAATGCAATCTTTCCTAATAATTAAATTCTGACATTGATTTATCTACTAACCAATCACTTCTTGCAAATACTGTACATTTTTTTTTTTTTCATTATCAGTTTTACTGTTGTTGATCATTTTAAAGTCAATATTCATTGCATAAATATTTGTACTTCCAGCAATCCTTGTCAATTTTACTAGATTTGTGATTTTATCTTGTTATACATTTCCTCATTTTGTGAATGTAAACATTTCACTTTCTACTTGCTCTTTTTCTTTCCTAACAAAGAAAAGATTTCAAACTTTCAACAAAACATCAAATAAATTGTCATATTTTATTATTTGAATAAAAATTCAAATATGCTTACATTTTAGTTGAATTTTTCACATCCCTATTCTTGAGGACCAGAAACCAGAAACTCTAAGACTCTATTTTTAAAACTAATTGAGATTGAGTTTGGAATCTATGTAACATGTTCCATCTATTATAATTGGCAATTAATTAATTAATTAACACAATTATTATTATGCAGTTAATTATTATCCAATAGTAACAATAATTATAGTGAAGAGATGTAGATTGAGCATTGAAATGAATTTCAATTAGTTTTACAAAAATATGCATTTATTGGAATACTTCCATAACAATTCTTAAATACTTTGTTGATAAAAGCGATGCAAATTTGCTTCAGTAAATTATCAAGTTTTCACATGCATAAATTGACAAATACAAATCATAATCACCAAAATATTCGCAGATAATTTAGAAATAAAGCTACTTAAGTGATTTATTTTTAAATCATCTCTGAAATTTTTTGATTTTTTAAATGATTTCCATTTACAAACATATGTGCCTCTTTCTGTTTAATAATGAAGACCATGGGGCAAGAAACATGTTAACTCAGTTTTTTTTTTATTGGAGATTGTTAAAACATAGAGCAGATATAATTTCCAAACTCATGCATGACCCATAACTTCTCACAGACTAGCCTACAACCTCCAATATCATTTGACTGTCCTAAAATACTGAATAAATTCAGAACTCAAAATCAATCTGATCAAAATTTCTGAGAAAATCATTCTAAAGTACTGAATAAATTCATAACTTTAGAATGATTTTCTCAGAAACTTGAAAAAAATGAATTAACGTGTTCTTGCCTCAAGGTCTTCAAATATTATACGTCAATGCATTTTTTATCTTTACTTTAGAATTATAATTGAATTTTTCTTTTATTTAAACACTTGCTTTCAAATAAAAGTACAGGTTTTAATTGACAAAAACCATTAAATCCACTAGTTACAATTAGTAAAGTGCAATCAATTTATTAAATTGATTAGGTTTTACTAATTTAAATTTAATAAATTGGCGATTAATAATTGCCAATTTTATTCAATTTAGACTGGAAATTAAATAAACTTTGGATTTTATTTAAATAATTTTTATATATTAAAATGTGTAAAAAATACCAGAAAACATTGATAACATACAAGGTGATTCAAAAGTAGTGGATAAAATTTTATGGAGTGATCAATTTATGGTAGATGTTAATACATCACTGTCCAATTCTCAAAGAAAATGTTACAAAGAAAAATCTTTATTTCAGACCATTCACAGTTTCAAGTCTAGTTAGCATAGAAAAATAAAATAAAGGAATATGTGTATTCTATTATAATTCAGAAGCTTCTTGAATTTGATTAATTAATTAATCAAATTCAAGAAGTTGCTGAAGAAATACATCAAAGACCCAAACTTTATAATGCATGTGCTTCTATTACAGTACACCACTGCAATAAGAGCTTCTACATAACATGGCATCAAATCAAGTTGAATGTCTACCTGAGGAACGCCAGTGTTTGTGTTGATGAGCCCATTGTAGCTGCAGGTGTCAATGATTTTGCATCAGGGGAATCTTGCACAAAGAAATGCTTGCATGCAATTCATGGCACAGCAGACATTGACAAACTGTGGATGCAGACAATGCTCCAATGTTGTGCCAACTGTTGAGATGAAGCTGTACAATCTGCAATCGTCACGCAGATGAGGTGTCTGTCATCCAGTGCTGACATAACATTTCATCATCCACTGCCAAACTTGTGACTCATCTGGTACTCTTCAACCCACTGCTTCCACACTCTCAACATTGTTGTGGCATTATGCCCCACCCAAGCTGCAATTTTGCAATAAGGAAATTCCCCTTCATGCAGATCAATCATTCACCCCCATTCAAACTTTATAACCTGCTCATCCCTTTGTCATCTGTAACTTCGTAACCTACTCATCCCTTTGTCATCAATGAGGCATAATGACTTCTCATGAAACATTTACCAGTAGCAGACAATGATACACTACTTCCAACTTTCCTCTACTGCTCTTTATTTATACAGCTAACACAACCGGTTCAGAGGGAACTTCTCAGCCCACTCATGTGCTATCACTCTGATATTCTAATCATTAGCATGTCATACCCTGCTTTTCATTTCCTGTAAGTTTCAGTTTATTTGCCTTCATGGTGTTGCAATTTTTACAAACATGAGTGTATTTAAAATTAAAAATAAATTTAGTTGCAATTTTTAATATTTTCAAATTGTGCATTAATGATTAAAAGAAATGCATTTAAAACAATATGATAGCATTTAAATTCAAAATCAATTAGTAAATGACTAATTAAAATACCTGATAACTTAATTATATACTATACTTAATGTTGTTGATAAATTATTATATTTCCAAAACTGAACTATTCATTTAACAGTTGAAATTTTTATCTTTGTTCTTTGGGGAATTAAGAAATAAATTAATTAGATAAATCAAAACATAATGAACAATTATTTATTGTGACATAGTCACAATGCAGGCTGCAATTTTTAATCATATTTAAAAATTTTTTAATTTAAATTATATGTTCTCCACCTCAAATTAGCACCTGAATATAATACTTTTTCTGATAAAAACAGTCATGCCAGTCATCTATGTAACTCTGTTCTGGGGGAAATTTTTGAATTTAAATCACATGACTTCTGGTCTAGACTGGAAGTTTGTATATAGTAATCAGGACCTCCTGCCCCTAAGCTTTCCATATCTGATCTCAACTTTCATCTATCTAACATCATTCTCAAGATTAGAGAAGAACAGACAGATGGACAGTTGGAATTTATAGGTCTACAATTTTTTCAAATTACAGCCCAATAAAAAAAACTCATGTTTCTTTTGTAAATTGCTTATTTTTTCATTCCATTGAAGTTGTGGATCCTATCAAGCATTTTTCTTCAGGATGTATGAACTGTACTTTTTTTATGTAATTTTTGTTTAACACAGGGTTCTTTGGAATGTATCCAGCACAGAAAAAGATGGATAGATGTATTAGGGTAAAATAAAAATTAATTTTTTTATCAGCTCCCAAATTACCCAAGTAACTTATTAACCCATCCAAATAAATCCATGATCCTTTGGGGTTGCCAGCAGCCAGGTTGAAATTCTGATATAAAATATGAAATTTGTGGGTTCCCAGACGAGGTTTGAACTCGAGTAAACCGTGAAATTCTTGCGCGACACGAGATGTAAACAACGAGACTCAGAACGGTTCGAGTATGTGTCAACTATCTGTTAATGTCTTAGCGGAAGACAAACTCTAACCCGAGCGCTCATAAACAGGTAGATCTTTGACTCGCGTGTCTATAAAATGTTGGCCGAAATAAACCTTTTCGAACAAAAAAATAGAGGAATTTTTGATAGGTGAAAGGTGAAAATGATCGTTAAATTCTTAGACGTCAAAAATGGTAAATAACGGCCTGAGTTATGAGTGCAGGTGTTATTATTTTATAAACAGTCCTCGAACAGAGTCGACAAAGAGGTATCAGATGGACACCTCGAATCGGACCTTTCCCGCGACCCGAAAAAGTTTCGTCTTGCACCTGGAGACAAAGGAGAAACCAATCGGGAAGCGAGAAAAGGGACGAGGGACCAATCCGAAAGGCGAACAGTGGGGGAAAAACTATAAAAATCGGAACTTCAAGGTTGAAGAAGAGTCTCCTCCGGATTAACCCTACAGTGGTGATTAAATTTGTGCTGTGCATCCGCCGCTCACCGAGGACACCGCAACGAAACAACAAACTCCTTCTTCATCCGGATATCCTTCTCGTCTGCCCGAACTGCAACCGAGATCACGAACTTTCGCCGTTCCCAGGAGATTTTGGAATTGTCCATTATCGATGTAAGCATGAATTCGAACAAATAAACGGGTTTTATCTTGTAAAACACTTGTACATCATTTGCCTCCTTCGCCACCGCCTACATACGCGGTTTCCCTTAGGCTCATTCTGACGTGAGATAGACTTTTTCCCCCTCAACGTCGGCAAACCTTACAAATTTAAATTGATTGAACATAGGAATGTGTGGTATATTGTTATCACAAACATACAAAATTATAAATCAATAAATTTTTATTTTATTTTATTTACTTTGGTAATGTATACATTATGATATTCTACAAAGATTTTTAGAATGTCAAACACAAATGTGACAATATTTTTATACATCTTTTTTCTAATGTAATTTACAAAATTTTTATACTGATTCAAAGATGAAATTTAAAGAAAATCTTTATATCTTGATCTTTTCATAACAATTTAAAAACAAAGCATGAAAAATTTGATTACATATACACAGAATTGATAATCCTGTGTATATATATTTTGTCAAGAATTCAAGTTTAACAGAAAATGATATATTAACTTTCAAAAAGTAAATTGTTAATATGATATAAATCATATTAAAGAAAAATGTACAAAAAATTTATATTAACTGTATATTTTATAAAACATAGTGTTTCTTTCAAAGCAAAAAACAAAACTTAATATCTATCATTATAATTATTAAAATCATAATTTTCTCANGTGGGGGAAAAACTATAAAAATCGGAACTTCAAGGTTGAAGAAGAGTCTCCTCCGGATTAACCCTACAGTGGTGATTAAATTTGTGCTGTGCATCCGCCGCTCACCGAGGACACCGCAACGAAACAACAAACTCCTTCTTCATCCGGATATCCTTCTCGTCTGCCCGAACTGCAACCGAGATCACGAACTTTCGCCGTTCCCAGGAGATTTTGGAATTGTCCATTATCGATGTAAGCATGAATTCGAACAAATAAACGGGTTTTATCTTGTAAAACACTTGTACATCATTTGCCTCCTTCGCCACCGCCTACATACGCGGTTTCCCTTAGGCTCATTCTGACGTGAGATAGACTTTTTCCCCCTCAACGTCGGCAAACCTTACAAATTTAAATTGATTGAACATAGGAATGTGTGGTATATTGTTATCACAAACATACAAAATTATAAATCAATAAATTTTTATTTTATTTTATTTACTTTGGTAATGTATACATTATGATATTCTACAAAGATTTTTAGAATGTCAAACACAAATGTGACAATATTTTTTATACATCTTTTTTCTAATGTAATTTACAAAATTTTTATACTGATTCAAAGATGAAATTTAAAGAAAATCTTTATATCTTGATCTTTTCATAACAATTTAAAAACAAAGCATGAAAAATTTGATTACATATACACAGAATTGATAATCCTGTGTATATATATTTTGTCAAGAATTCAAGTTTAACAGAAAATGATATATTAACTTTCAAAAAGTAAATTGTTAATATGATATAAATCATATTAAAGAAAAATGTACAAAAAATTTATATTAACTGTATATTTTATAAAACATAGTGTTTCTTTCAAAGCAAAAAACAAAACTTAATATCTATCATTATAATTATTAAAATCATAATTTTCTCATAGTTAACATTGTATTGATATCCCAAATTAAACTCCTTAGACTGTCCATAATCTCTTTCAGCTGCCTATTTTTTAAAACAACTTGCTGTAATTAAAAAAATTATCAGTTTCAAAATAATTTTCAAATATTTTATGATTAAACTTATTTAATATATTTAAAATATTTAATCTGCAGGACTCAAAATATTAACAAAAAATAATAATAATAATAAAAAAATGTTGGAACAATATATATTATACTTAAAACATCAAATATTTATGGCCTTTCTTAATTGAATCAAAAATATAAGAAAAAAACTTATAAAACTTCATTTATTTATAGATAAATGAAATTCTTTCTTGTTCTGACTTTTTTGTTCTGAAATACTTTGTTCTGATATTTTGTATTATTTTATATCAATGAAGTGTAATAAGCATAAATTATTTTTCATTAAATCTTATACAGTGTTCACTTTAACCTTTATCCAGGCACAAAAAGATATTTCCAGTATTGCATGAGTATGTGCACTGCTCATGCAATTGTGAAAGTATAATCATTTTGCATTCACAAGTGTAAGGCATTGTACTGTAATAGTACTTCACCAATTAGCCAACTGCATGATGTTGGTCTTTTTATAAAGCCATTGACATTGTGTATCACACATGGTTTGTCAAGATCACATTTTTAATTTGCATCATGTTCTTATGATTAGAATTTTATATATTGCCATGGAACCACTAAATAATTTATAAATGTCTCTTTCTTCAATGAATTAATATATTTGTGAGATAAGCCAAGGGGGCGATCCCTAATGACCACTTACCGGCACAGGCTGGTGAAACCCAATCTCAATGTCTGGCTTGGAGTTTATCGGAAACATGCAAATTGAACAATAGCCATTTCTGGTCAAGAACTGACACCAGTTAGGATAAATACACATGTTCTAACTCACAGATCTTAAATAAATGTGAATAGAAGGGATGATTAAACTGTCAAGTGGGAGTGCATGTGAGTAAGTCAAAAGGGTGTCCATTTCCCGACTGAGAGACAGGCAAACATGTTTAACAAACATAATTTTAATATATATCTAAGCTAGGATACATGAGAAAATACAAGCTATATGACTAAATATAGCAATTACATGAGGATATTATCAAATATTACAAGGCATTGCGACTATTCCACTACTTATGCTGCAAGTGTGTGCTGGGCTTATCTGAGAAATTGCATCTCGAATCAGAGAGAGTTTACAAACATTGGCTTGCAGAAATACCTCAGATGGAGAGTGCTATCTTCTCAGTGGGTGGAGGAGTATATGGCAGGAGTGGGCAAGCAAGAGTTCAGTGGGAGCCGAAATGTACTGTAGGTTTTGCAAAATGCATGGGAGCCACAGTTCTGTACTTTTTATTCTGTACTGCAGTTCTGTACCGCAATTTTATTATGTAATATAAATATAATATAAAACAAATATAGAATTTTTTTTAATAAACATATTTTCACAAAATTGAGGAAATAAAATTGTTTGAATAATAATAAAAAGCAGAAATTAACACTTTCAGCAAGAGCTCAAAAAGAGCTTCATGCAGCTCTTGGAGCCACATTTGCCCATGTCTGGTATATGGTCATTGCCCTGAGATCACTTGGTGACAGATGGAAGTTGAATCAGTAGATTCTGTATGGCATTGTTCCCTTGATGTGGCATTGGTCTGCCGAGGTCCACTGCATATGGTCTACCAGGTAGTTGGTGGATTGAACTCCTCTATCTTTACTCGGGATGTTCACTACCTTCACCTATGTCTATGTATTTCCACCTCTTCCAAGTATGCCACCACCAAACTCTTGCATCTGCCTCCTTTTATCCTTGTTAGCCTGGGAAAGTAAATCATGTGATCAGCTATTGTTAGAGATGAAGGTTCATTTCACAGGTGTTGGTTCAGAGGTTTCACTTGGTTGCAGCGTCATGCCCATATTTGGTTGTGGACTTGCAAGATTACTCTGTTTATTCGATCAATGTTTAACTTTCTCTCTCTTAACATCAAATTGTTATCATTTGACAGTCTGTTGTTAGAATTCTCTAACATTTGTTGACAGGAAGTGCTGTCATTCACTCCATTTTCAAGCAATGTTTTTCTAACTATCAGGACAGAGGATTAAGCTTACAAAAAAAATTTTCTAAATTTTTCACATCAACTTGCGATCTCACATATTTTACTATAAACATTGCATTGACACTAATGTACCATCTGCATATACAGTACTTGAGCACAACTGAAAAGATTTCTTTGGAACCTGGATAAATGTTAAAGTAAACACACTGTATTTTAAATTGGCTTTATTATTTAAACAAATGTTCAAAAACTTGTAAAATCTACTAATATGTAACAAAACATTTTTTGGCTTTTTGAAACCCATCTTCTGACTGCATTATCATAAAAAAATTGGAATATATATAAAATTTCAATTTCAATTTATTCCATATATCAATTATAATTTACTTGTATTAAATGTTATAAGTTTATTTAAATATAATTTAATGAAATAAATAAAATAAATAAATGGCAAACAATATTATAAATAAATATTCTGATATATTTGAAAGATTTTGGAACATTTACATACTATTGCTATTTTTATTTTATTTTAACTCTTTATAACACTGAAATCATTTAAAATTTTTATTGTATTTTGATTAATTAATTTATTTTAGAGGAATTGTGTAAAAACAAATATAAGTTTGTTTTTATTTAAAAATTCTTTATTAGTCTAAACCAGTGGTTCCCAACCTTTTTTCATTAGTGTACCCCATGACATGTCATATCTCTAGATTGTACCCCTCATTTAAGAAATTTAGTGAGTACCTGTATTGTTAATTTTACATATTGTAACTTTAAATTAAAGAAAAAAAGTAAATGAAAAAATGTAGAATAAAGTTGTGATTGTTGCAAGGAACATATTTTACCTAATAATTTTTTAATAGTATTAGTTTGGAATATAATATATATTTTTTTCTGCCATAATAACTAACTTTTTTCTGTACCCCTAAACAACCTATCGCGTACCCCTAGGGGTATGCGTACCACAGGTTAAGAATCGCTGGTCTAAACTATATTATACTCAATAATGTTTGCAATAATTGTTAAATAAATAAGCAAAACAACTACCAGATTACATCGGGCTACTTTACAGCAATTAAATATAATCACAGAAAAGTAGCCTGATGTAATATTCCAGTTGTTTGCAATATTACATCAGGCTATCAGGTTGCCTGATAGCCTGATGTAATATTTACAAATATATCAGGTTTAGAGATGTTTGTATATTGTTAAATAAATAAAGAAATATTTGAAACATTCTATATATTTCTGATCCTCCACAGAAATTTCTACAAATTATAATAGAATCTCATTTTATCAGATTGCTTGGACTGCCAAAAGTCATCCATTGTTCTGAAAATCTGTTATATTGTGAACAACAGATTTCCTGCACACCAAGGAAAATATCTGTCACTCAAAAAAAAAAAAATCTGTTTTTAATCTCCTATATACAAGAAATTCCTATACAGTGGTACCTCAGGATACGAAATTAATCTGTTCCGACACTGAGATCATATCATGAAAATGTCGTAAGGTGAATCATTTTTCCCCATACGATTACATGTAAAACCAAATAATTCGTTCCAACACGAAAAAAACACTCAAATTAAAGCTAAGTAATACATTAAAAAAACTATAGTAAGGAAAACACTGAAAAAATGCATTTTGTAGTTGTAAATGTATAAATAATGGTAACAGAATAATAATTGATTTAAAAAAATGTAGTTTTATTTGCACTTTACCTTTGAGGATAGACGACGGTGGAGGTGTAAAATGGTGGCGGAAGAGAGGGATAAGGGAAATGATACTAAAATTTAACTTACATAACATAATGTAACAATAACTTAAAAATAACTTAGAAAAGATTTTTAAAAATTAGTGATGTTGTTTTATTTTTTATTTTTTTTTAATTTTTATTCACTGCTTTTTGCTGTCTTTCCTTCACTTTCACCAGCACTTTCACTGGATACAGGTCACTTGGTAAAATATCTATTTAAAAAGGTTTGGCTTTGCCTACTTTTTAAAATGTTTCTAAAATGACTTAGGCAAATGTCATTACTCCGAGCAGCAATACGGCCATTGTGAAACTTTTTGCGGTGTATCTTTTCAATAAAATCAGTCACTTTCTGATAATACCTCAAGATTTCCTTTATCGAGCGAGATCCTTCCACGACGAAGCAAACACGCAGACTGAGACCAACGAACAGAAGTGAATAAAAAATGGCGCTGCGAACTAATGTAACGTCGTGTGGTGAGTTTTTGTTCGTATCGTGGAGCAAAAATATGTTCGAATTTCATGTCGTATCCTGAAAATTTCATATGCTGGGGCGTTCGTATCCTGAGGTACCACTGTACATGAAATTATTCAATCTCTTCAGATCTCTATTTTTTATTCTATAGAAACATGTATGTTACAATATTATGTCGTGTGTATATATATATATGACAAAGCTAATAAAAACTGTATATACTGTAAGCACCAAAAAAAAAAAAAAGCAAATTATATATGATCATTAGCACTTCATTGGACTTCAAGATTTATTAAAAAAACTTGTCCATCTTGATTTGTTTTGATGCTACTTTTCTGCCCATTGAATACAATCTCTTGATATTAGCAATTTCATGTACTACAGTCTGTTCATTAATGCTGAAACTTGTCAGGAAGATCTTCACAACTTGGAAAGACTCAATGACCTTGCTAAATTTTGGCACTAAGCTTGGAACAGCATCAGAATGTTCACTAGGTAGCTCCTCCTCAATCATATCAGCCTGCTGACTCTCTTCATACAATTCTTCAATAGTACAATACATATCTCATACATAACAAGTGCATCATCAAACTACAAATTCCTGGAAATACCTAAATATTAACTAAACATTGAAAAAGCATAATGTTTACAATAGAAGGCCTAGAAAAAACCCAATATTCTGAGTTATGGATCCAATAAAAGAAAGTAAAGTTACATTGCTTTGGTGGGACTTGGGAATAAATCTGTTGTTCCAAAATCCGTTAAAACAAGATTCTACTGTATGTCACATATTTTTCCTGATTGATGCACAGTACTCAGTTTGGACTCTGGAAGTTTTAAAAAGTTCAACAGTCTCTTATTGTTAACGCACAGTGACATTTGTCAAATATTTGTCAAACAACCATTCCCCTATCCAAATAAATTAACTAGACTGGTTCCTGCTACTATGCATTTTTACAACCTGGCCAAAATTCAAAAAAAGAGCTGTAAATAGCATTTGAAAATATCATAGATGGCTAGTTAAAATTAACAGCTAGAAATCAAAGCAACAAAAATGATACGAAAGTTGAAAAATATTAAACAATTAATTACTAAAAAAATTTGATAATATTTACTATTAAATGATGTTTTTATTATAAGGTTGTAGAGCAGCTAATTTTTCTTAAAAGTTCTCAATAGAATTTATACTTACATGCATATTATGAAAATGATCATGGAAGAATACACAATACAACTCTTATAACTGTTTTTATATATTCTTATTACTTTTTCCAACTAAAGTAACTTCATGCAGTTTAACCACTTATCACAGGATACAATATATATATATATTGTATCCTGTGATAAGTGGTTAAACTGTGTGTGTATATATATACACAGGTGTTGTTACTGGTAAAATTGCAGATGTGAATAACACTGTTGTGACCTTAACAGAGCTGTAGAACATGCCCATAGGAGAAAAAAAGTCAAAAGGAACCATACCTCTAAATGTGATCCTTCATCAGATGTAGCCCCCAAAATCAGCTGCATGCAACTGCAAGTCGTGCCACTAAGACTACTATGTTTAACTATTTAGCCCATGCTATTATGCCAGCTTCAAGTAGGCCACTTGACTGTTCTTGGAGTATTTGATGCTGTATAGTTTTAGAGGGGTGTAGGGGCTCACTGGGCACTGAGGAATGAGCGATAGTGAGCACTGAAGCACATGACTACATGTGAAGTGTTGATTAAGGCTCGCTATCAATTTCATGCAAAATGTGGAAACAAGCAAACTAGGGTTTTTATCACCAGTATTATATTTTCATCACCACTTTAATAAAAATATTGCCAAAGTGCAATTTTGGCACTATGCAGCATGACCCCTGCTGTATATATGTATATAGCACACACAAATAATAAAAACAAACCAACTGCATGTGTGAATTTTAATAATAAATTAAGTGAATTTGAAATATTTTAAAATAATGTAATGATTCTGTAGCAGCAATATAAATATTTCACTTTCTAAATACAACATAAACTGGTTTTAATGGATTGTGGAACAATGGATTTCTTGGAATAACAGATTTTTTTTCCAGGTTCCACCAAATGAATGTAATTTTACCTCCTTTTAGCAGATCTGTTATTCAGAATAACAGATTTTTTCTATCCTAAATCTATTATAAACTTTGTGGTTTTTCAATGTTTAGTTAATATTTGGGTGTTTCTGGAAATTTGTAGTTTTATGATGCACTTGTTACATTTGGGTTATGTACAATTGAAGAATTGTATGAAGAGAGTCAGTTGGTTGATACAATTGAGGAGTCACCTAGTGAAAGTCTGTTGCTGGGCCAAGTGTTGTGCCAAAATTTTGTGAGGCCATCAAGTTTTCCAGGTCATGAAGACCTTCCTGACAAGTTACATTACATTAAAAGAGCAGAGAGATTGTCTGTATATGCACA
Organism: Centruroides sculpturatus; assembly: GCF_000671375.1. Classification (NCBI taxonomy): domain Eukaryota; kingdom Metazoa; phylum Arthropoda; class Arachnida; order Scorpiones; family Buthidae; genus Centruroides; species Centruroides sculpturatus. Next base: position 874,055 of record NW_019384492.1, read on the forward strand.
GACTTTACCTCTAAGAAATTAGAAGTGTTGAAATTGAAATCAGAAGAGGAAGTGATAGTAAGTAGGGAAGGAAAGAAAATAGGGAAAGATTGAAGGGAAGTGTCGGATCATTGATCGTCTGCATCAGAATTGTTGAACAAGTAAAATACAGTGACAAGACAAAATATGACAAGTTTCAGCATAGGCAGAAAAGTAGCATTAAAAGAAACCTAGATGGCCGAGTTTCTTTAACAAATCATGAAGCCAAGCAAAGTGCTAATGAGCATATATAATTTGCCTGTTTTTATGTTTACAGTATTTAGTTTTCATCAGCTTTGTCATACACACGTATGGCATAATATACAATCATATACAGCATAATTTACATGTATGTACAGTACATTACAAACATAGCTGTTTCTGTAGGATAAAGAATAGAGATCTCAAGAGACTGAATAATTTCAAGTACTTGTATTTCTTAAATATAGGAGGTTAAAAAAAACAGAAATTTTTTCAAATAATGGATATTTTCCCGGGTGTGAGGGAAATCTGTTGTTCGTGATATAATGGTTTCTTGAAGCAATAAATCATTTTCGGCAGCCCAAGAGATCCATTAAAACAAGATTCTTCTGTAACTAGAATGATCTTCATGAAAACAATCTGGTTTGATAAAAATCAAGTTTTATTCAAGATAAAATGATTTTAGAGAAATTACATCATTATCAGTTTAAAAAATTCTAAAGTGTAATAAATTCAAACCTCATAGTTAGCATTTATATACATGTCTAATAAGTCAACAAATTCAGTTTAATGGTGTTGATTTATTATATTATACTGGGTTCATAATTCTTTACTTCTAATTATAATTTTCATAAAATAAAATTAATATTTAAAGTCTTAAATAAACATATTTTATTTAAGACTTTAAATATTAACAAAAAATAATTCTAGAGACAATTTTAAAAAATAATTATTATTATTTAAAGTAATGTAAAATCAAAAAGTATATTTAAATAAAATTAAATTACAAAATTCCAGTTGATTATTTGTGCTAAAAATCTTACTTTCATTTGAATAAAAACCCAAAATTTTATTTTTCAGAAAAAAATTCATTTATACTATACTACATTCTCATTTGTTGGAAAAATGCATTCAGATAAATATCTATATCATTTAGATCCCTTTGTATAGAATTTATCTTGTAGAAAAATTTTTTCAAACAGAAATGACATTTTCTACAGAATCAATTGAACTGCACAATGCCTTTTTAATAAATCAAGTTTTAACTTTTTATCAGATAATAAAAATTTAAACCTAGTATCAAATTAATTTAATACCAAATTCATTAAATTAAATTAGCTCTTTGTATTAGTTAATTTAATAATCTTATTCAGTAAAGTTATACAAAATATATATATGACACTATATATTTAAAGGTTAAACAATTTATAATGTCTATAAATCATAAATCCAGACTTAAATTCATTACTTATTCAAATACATTGCACATTTTATTATCAAACATTTTTCTTCTTGTTATTAAATTATTTTTACAAGACACTTGAAAAAATGGTAGTAACTTGTAAAAATAGCACCATCAGGACTTTGATTGTGTTGTTTTTTCAAATGATGAAATAAATATGTGAGATTGAAAATGAGACAAGTTACCATTCTAAGAAAATGCAATATTGTGTTCAATTTGTTTTTAGTGTGAACTGTCAGAATGAGCTACAAAACACAGTTAATTATTAATTGTACCAATATTATATTTGCTGTAAAAATTACAGATATTACTACAAATCTATCCCACCAAATATCATTCGACTATCAAATCCCCCATCCAACCAAATCCAAATTTCCAAAATCCTCAGTAATTTCCAAACATTTCAAAACAGGATTCATTCACTAAGTTTAAAAGTTTTATCAAATTTTTTATATATGAAGCAATACATAAAAACAGTCTTTACTAGAATATCATACTGTATTTTCATGTGTATTATCTGCAGAAAATTGATAGAACAAAATAAAAATTTGCCTAACATACATCACTGTATACCTTCTAGCTATGGAACAACCATTCATCTATACCCACAGGGTTTACAACAGTGGTAGTCAACCTGGTCCCTACTGCCCACTAGTGGACGATTTGAGCTTTCATGGTGGTCTGATGCTGAAGCTACTTTCCATTATCACTGCGCATCTGTGACTCACTGACAGAGCAGGTTGTACTGTAACAGTGGCCATCATTCGAGTTGAGCTCGTTTTGTGGTGAGTCAGCGTTGTCAGATTTAGCTACTTTTTTCAGTTTGACATAAAAAAAACATTTGATGCAGTGGCAAAAAATTTCTGTGTATTATAAACATATGCAAAATATAAATAAAAAGATAAATTTAATTTCATATTTTTACTAAACAGCCACTGAAAAATTACAAGTACTTTGCAGTTGTGTTAAGTTAACTTACTGTGGAACTGGTGGGCAGTTAGAAAATTTTACTACCAACAAAGATACAAAAATGGGCGGTAAATATAAAAAGGTTGACTATCCCTGGTTTACAGGGTACAGAGTTACATGGTTCATATTGCAATTTAAATCAGCATTTAACCCACCCCATCACATAACTCACATCCTTTTTCAAGTTATCTTTTAAACACACATAATCATGGAAAATACATTTGAAAATACAGTAATTTAAATGTTTCCTATGTTTCATAGTTTAATAAAAAAAATATAAATTTTTTGAAGAACAAAACTTTATAGTTTTCTTCAAATTTTAATGCTTTTTGGTGATTTCTAGATCCTCAAAAAGTAACTAAAAATTATTTCAGTAGTCAATTTTAGGTTAAGAATTATTGATTTAATTTATGAGCATGCTGTATTTCTAAATTTCATTTTCCTATAAGTTACATCATCCTAAAATAACTCCTAACATAGCCTGTATATAGAAAACCAGTGTTAATTTAAATTGTTACCTCAGCAAGTTCTTTGTGTTCTTCTGATAGATATTTTACAGTATCTGAGATTTTTCTATCTTCTTGTCTATTGTCTATTTCATCTTTCATAGGAATAAGACTCTGTGAAGAAAACTTTAGTATTTTTATTACAACATATCGCTTTAATAACAATAATAATAATTAAAAATTAACATAAAACAGAAAAAAACATTTAAATCAAACAAAAATTAAAAAACAGCAATCAATGAAAGCAACTAACTTCTATATGAGTATATTCCATTCCTGTTGCACAATTTTCATTACACTTTTCATGAATTCGTCTTAGTCTTTTAAAAAGCATTCCAATGCTTTTTAAACTTTCCTGAAGTTTATTCTTTTTATCATCCAGAGAACTTAAACTCTGTGCTGTGCCATTAGGAGGCTGAAAAAAAATAAGTTATTTTAAAAAATAATATAATAAACTCTAATCTTAAATATTTATATATATTGTATACAGTAATAACTAGGGTTTCTCATTTCCTGGTCTTTTGCTTGTCCTGGGATTATGGAAAAAAATGAAATGTTTCCCAGGATCCAGGATATAATTAATTATTTTTAAAATATAAAAGATATCTTGAAATCAAATGATATAATTATTTTTCATTTTTAAAAGTAAGTTAATACATTCTGCAACCTCCAAAATCATAATATTAATAATGCTGTGTAAAATATATATTAAAATTACCTTTGAATTACATAGAAATTTTCACAAATAGAAAAAAGTTATTAAAGTTTGTTGAAAACTGCTTACAAAAAAAAATACCTTTGAATTGAATTGAAAATTTAAAGAAAAAATGAACTTAGATCAAACTTATAACTTAGAAGGTAATTTTCATTTTTTTAAATAAAACATAATACAAAATATTATTGTAAATTTTTATAAGATTTTGAAAACCGAAGATGGTCAATACTCCAATCACTCAATCTGGTTATTATTTTAATAATGAAAAGTACTGCTACTGAAAATGCCCTTTCCAATTCAACGGATATGGGTGAAATCATCTTTAATGCATTTAACAAAATCTTCAAACCTGTTACTGGTGTGTTCTCCCACGACAACAAAAAACGCAAAAACCAAATAAATAGTTCGTTACTAACATTTTCGAACTGAAAAGATTATTCTTCAGGTAACTTTGAATTTCTGGTGAGAAAACAAATTTAAAATTCAAATGTGTGCTTCCCAATTACGTCATCAAATGATTTGCTGATGGCATCAAATGGCACAAAAAATTTGCTGAACTTTGGAAACATCATTAATATAAATATAATTTTTATGGACGTTAAATAATAAATGTTTTTTAGTAGGTCCAGTGCTCGTTTAAACTCAACAGTTTGTGCAATATCTGCTATTGGTCTAGATTCGACCAATCCTGTCGCGACATGAGTCAGCGATGATGTTTTACCGTATTATGCGAGTCTCTTTTAGCGTGTTTATACGAACACAATTGCAATTTTTTCGCCGTGTTATATGAATCTGTATTATATGAACCCATGTTATAGGGGGGTCTACTGTATTAACCTCATTTTGCTGCTGCTAAAAGTATTAACTTTTCATTCTTTTTTATATCACACTTCCTCCTTCATTTTTCTATCTTGTGAACATTTAATTATATCCTCCCAATTTTGTTTGCAATACTCCTTTCCATCTGGTGTCCAGTTCTATCAAGTCCTGAGCACTAATGATGTTACGATGCTTTTTTCATTTGTAAATGACATATTGCTCCAGAAGCCTTATGTTCATAATGTCATACCAGCTTCTAAGTATAATAAGTTGTTTCCAACTTACTTCTGCTTCTTTATGGTCCATTGCATTAAAATTGTGCCAGAGATAATGGATTACCTATATGCGCATTCATATCACCTAACAATAATCCTTTCATTTGTCTTGCATTCATTCAAGACATCCAACAGAACACTCCAGAATTCATCCTTTTCTCCAAACACCCTGGACTCAACTGGAGCATACACACCAACACACAGTAACCTTGTACACCCTACTTTCATTCTCAACCAGACAATCCTGTCATTAACTAACTCTAGAAGGTTAACACAATCTTTCAGACAGGGACTAACATAGAGTTCACTCCATGATTACCAAATTCTCTTGCAAGTACACCAGAAGATACATATAAAAATCCCTCCCACTCATCCAAGCACTTGCTCTTATGTTTTGTTTCAGATGAAAACAATACCTTCCCTTCATGCATCACATTCAACAACTGTTGCTCTTCCAACTCAGACAGTCCTAAACAATCCATACACTGGAATGTCACCTCACGTTCACATCTTTTAACACGAGGCACAGATGCCTCTTTCCACTTTATTCCATTTTTAACAAAAGCTCTTTTTGCAGGAGGGTTGTTAATCCTTTACCCAACCCCCAACCTGGGAGGACCAGGATACTCCTTACTCTGACCTCACCTGCAACCTTTCCTGCATGGGTGACCCTACCAGTAGCCATGGCTATTACCAGTTAAGCCCTCGGGTCATCGAAACACATAAACCCCACCACCATGATAAGTTAGAGATATCAGTGTGGAGTAACCATAATATTCTTCAGCATATAATATACAAAATGGGATTTAGGCAAAAGGATTTACACAGGACACAAGAACTGCTAAAAACCTTCAATAAATTACCTTGGTAAAAACTATTATACATCAGATCTACTGGTAAACATAATTAAGCCAAAATAAGCACCTCTAATATTAATAGTTTACATAACATAGTACTACAACAATACCAATAAATTCAATATATGATAACAAAATACTGTCATATATTGAATTTATTTACTTGACACAGCATCTTTACTTATTGTAATTTGCATCAATGATGTACAATGGAAATAGTTTGAGGTATAGGTAGTACAGTGTTTCAACAATGAGTCTCTTCTTGAGCAGGTCACAAGAGTTGCTCTATTCCCTCAGATAAGTCTCCTGATACAAAGTTATGTAGTTGATGATCAACTATGTAAATTGTATCACTTTGTGCAACTGTTCAATAAGCAATACAGATATTTTAATGTAAAAATAAACCATCAATTTAATGTAAATATAATATGTATAATATAATTAGGAATTATTATATTTAAGGAACTTTTTGTGAAATAACTTTACTTGCAACATGGTGTAACTAATAGTAGAAAATTTTGATAGTAGCTTTAGATAGTATTTTGCAAGAACAGAATAATATCAAGTACATTTGTTGTTTGCCAAACATCAAGGAATTCTTTTATTTTTTAGAAGTTATATTGTTCATAAAATCAAAGTGTAAACAGAAGTTGAAAATATAATAGAATTGCTCTTTTCCCATTCCTATGTCACTTCCAATTTCATTTAGTATATAAATAAAAGTTTGTTTCAGTTCATGGTCACATAAAACTTATGCTACAAGAGGATTTTGAAAATCTTCATACAATGACAATATACATCAGTGTTTCCCAACCTTTTTTGTGCTATGCCCCACCTAAGCCTTTCTAAAATTCTTATTCCCCCCAACATATACAATGGCTATATGGTTAACTTAAACTCTGGATGAGTCCATTTTCGAATTGCCCCTGTTAACAATCGAATTGCCCCATGTTGGGAAATACTGATGTATATCCTCCACTGTTTTCTCACCACTTGATTCTATTGACAATATCTTGTCTTTCAATTATATCCATCTTTCTTTTCAACTACTAAGTTACAATAAAATAAAAAAAAATGTATATTTATGTATAATTTGCAGCTGGATTGTTAATTTAGCAGCTTTATAAAGAGTCCAGCATTTGATTAAATGGTGCCATTTTGTAATAAAGCTAAGTAATGTTCAGCTGGTTTGTTGTTACATTGTGTTCTACAATGCAGCTGGCTACATTTAGCTGTATTGTAAAGCAGCAGAAATTTCAGCCACTTCACTGAAATGTGAATTATTCAATAAGGTTAAGGACAAAAATATTAGAAGTAAAAAAATATATATTGCATAATCGAAATTATTTATTTATAAACTTGAAAATTATAAATGGAAAATTATAAATGAAAATTATATATATATTTATTTATAAACTTGAAAATTATAAATTATAAATGTATTTGAATTACTTCCTACTTTTAAGAAAAAATATAATTATTTATATTATCTAATCAACTGAATTGTTCATTGGTAATTTAAAATCTTTAAAAACATATATTGCTATTAAGTACAGCAGTACCTCAAGATACGAATGGTACAGCATACGAAATTTTCAGGATACAACATGAAATTCAAACATATTTTTGCTCCACGATACGAACAAAAACTCACCATATAACGTTACATTAGTCTGCAGCGCCATTTTTTATTCACTTCTGTTCATCGGTCTCAGTCTGCATGTTTGCTTTGTCGTGGAAAGATTGCTCTTGATAAAGGAAATCTTATTTATTATCAGAAAGTGACTGATTTTACTGAAAAGAAACATCCCGAATAGGTTCACACTGGCCATATTGCTGCTCAGAGTAATGGCATTTGCCTAAATCATTTTAGAAACATTTTAAAAAGAAGGCAAAGCCAAACCTCTTTGGATAGATATTTTACCAAGTGACCTCTATCCAGTGAAAGTGAACGAAAGAAAGCAAAAAGCAGTGAAAAATATATAAAACAGAAAAGATAAAAATAACTTAACACTAATTTTTTTTAAGTTATTGTTATATTTTGTTATGTAAGTTAAGTTTTAGTATCATTTTCCTTCTCCCTCTCTTCGGCCACCAGTTTACACCTCCACTGTTGTCTATCCTCAAAAGTAAAGTGCAAATAAAACTACATTTTTTTTACATTTTTTTTTATCAATTATTATTCTATTATGGTTATTTATACATTTACAACTACAAAACACATTTTTCAGTGTTTTCCTTACTAAAGTTATTTTTTTTCAATGTACTACTTAGCTTTAATTTGAGTGTGTTTTTCGTGTTGGAATGAATTATTTGGTTTTACATGTAATCGTATGGGGAAAAATGATTCACCTTACGACATTTTCATGATACGATCTCAGTTTTGGAACAGATTAATTTCATATCCTAAGGTACTACTGTGTTCTTAATGTTTAGGTACTTTATTATAATTAATAACACTTTTGTAAAATAATGATGTAAATAAAGAGTAGTAGTTTGACATACTAAACAGTGCAAAATTAAATTATACATCATAAAAATAAGAAAACACTTTAAAGCCATTAAATTTCTTCAATAGTTACAAAATAATATTAAACGTATCAAATAGATATATTATTTATTAATGCAAGATAAACTAAACTGACATTTAGATCTGCAAAAAACTTTCTTTTTAAAACATGCACATTTATTAGTGAGGCACTGATTTTTCACAGGTTTTCTTGAGCATTTTTGAAATCCTTCATCACCAACTAATGATTGGTTAGTCAAGACTTCTCACAGCAATATTGATCTTTCTAGTATTTCACCATTATAATCATTTGATGACTGTTGTAATGTAAGAACAGAACTAATTTTTAATTATTCCAGATTTAGTCCCTACCTTGTAAACTCCTTCTGAAATCAACAATTTTTTCCATAATATTTTTGGTATCTAAAGGACCATGATCTATTTTTGGTACATCAATAAAAATATTTTTTCCAATATCTAATAGGGGAAGTTTCTTAGTGGCCTCATCAATCATCTTCTCTGCAGCTCATTTAACTTCTTTATGCATTTCTCTTTCAATTTGTATATTGTGTCAGAAAATGAAGCAAATAAATGAATCTAGCAACACACAGAAATATACAGTTAGATGTAACACGAAGAAAAGATGAATGAGAAGAGACAACATGCCACACACAGACGTAGCAGACCAAACAAGATAATGCATTATGACCAAAAAAAGTAAAGTATACCAACAGTACATAGTGCTGTCTAATACAAAATATGTCTTAGCACACAGAGATTAAATTTTTACTTTCTTTCACATTATGCTTGCTTTTGCATATAAAACAGATAATCTTCGACCCATAACCTTCATTGCTTTCAGACAATCCATTAATAACATAAACAGGTTTAAAGCAGGACCAACACTAATGAGCTCCACTGTTCATTTCGACACTCTGAACAAATTATATCATATTGAATATTTTCTATGTCTTTTACAACTTTTTCATCATTGGTGGCAAAGAATGCAATGAATTATGCAACAAATGATCTTGCTAACACAGACTATAAAAATTAATTTTCTTGTATAATAATCTTAATAGCTACTAAAATGACCTATCAAACCACAATTATTTAATTTGATAGTTGACTAAGATATTTCTTTATATCTGAGAACACTTTGCCCATTTTCCCATTTTAACATAAAATTATGTCTTAAGGTGACACGAATAGAGAAAGGTATTACTCTTCTAGACTGAAACAAACAATGAAATAATTTACATAGCCAAGTCAAATTTTTGTAGCCCAAAAAGTAGGCAATGTGCCAAATAATTTTTTTACACCAAACTAAAACAAGAGTAACCCATTTTGGTGGTCAAATCTGGCAATGTTACTTAGTGCTCAAGTGGTAAGAAACAGAAGTAAATATCACAATCTGACCGTTTATCTAACACCTCATTGTAAAGTGGCTAATCATTTGGCAAGCCATATTATAAAATGTAAAATGTCATTCAATTTGACAGGATTTGGTTAACATTCAGCCATTTTACAAAGAGGATGAACATTAGTTAGCTTTGATTAAACAGCATCATTTTGTAATAAATGGCTAGACATTTTGTAAAGTGGCTAATTTAACAATCCAGCTGCAACATATATATGTTAAAATAGATAAAAAAAAAACATAAAATGCAAAAACAAAGATAGGTGTTTATCTGCTCACGACTGCAAGTTACTCTACACCAGAAAAACCTCTTCTTTGAGGCTAACAAAAATAGCTGTTCTTTTGTTCCATCATTTATGAAACATTGTATATGTGAGACCTAGTTGAAGCTCACTAACAAGTCACACAATGATCTTATAATGCATTTCATTTCACAAACTTGCAACTCTGACTCAAAAATTGAGAAACTTTGACCTGCCCGTAAAGTTCATTCATACTGAATTTTTATCATCTTAATCTCAATGATAAATAAATTAGCTAAACATGAATTTTAGTTTAAAATATTTGTGGCAGACTGATGTACGATAACTAATTCACAGTAATCGTTACGAGTGCTGTTTACTTGTTTGCAACTCTGATAAAAGTTTACACTTTATACTCACTATATAAATCAAAACCCCTACTTTTGGACAAAATTTTGACTTGTACTAGTACACTAAGACCCAGCTTGGGGAATGTGTTCCTAGACAACAGAGCATTAAACAAAACAGCATTAAACAAAGTCATTTTAACATAGAGTAAACAGGGATAGGGGAACACATGACCGAAAAAAATTTTACTTTAATTTTAAGTTATTTTTATTTTAATTTGTATAATAATATATGTTAAATAACATATGCACACAGAAATGTATAATAATATATTAATTAGTTCATTTTTTCTATATTAATAGTTCATTTTTTGTGATGAAGGTCCTGACTTTTCTGAAATTCTTGTTTTTTGCAATAAAGTCGTGAAGTTTCATTTGTTGCTTTTTTCTTTCCTTAAGCAAATGTTGGTAGCAAAAGATCCAGGGCTGTAGAGTCAGAGTCTTGAAGTTATTTTGCATTTTAGCCAGAGTCGGAGTCGTCAAAAAATCCGCTGACTCCGACTCCTTTTTAATTACCAACTTGTTATGTATATAAAATGGAAAAGTATTGGAATCGTGTCAAATTTGACCCTCCATGTTTTTTTTTTGCAAATCTACACGTTTGGAGACCTCCTGAACCCCTCAAAAAAGTCAATAAAAGGGGAAAAATTGTGTGTGTGTGTTGGCATCTAATTTGTTTAGTTTCTTTATTTTCTGTTCTAAGATATTAAACAATATCTCAGAATGGGTAAAGTTTAAGAAACAAAATGTGGCAATGTAGCTTGCATATAAAGGGGCATTAATACTATTAAATTTTGGTTCTTAATTAAAGGTCGACAGGGTGATGACATAAAAGGGGTCATGTGTCATGTGTCTTAATGAATATTTTACTCGTTATTAGCATTCAAAATTTAAAAAAATAAAATAAAACTCGTCTCTACCCTCAAAGTAAGGTTTTTTTTGTCATTTTATAATAGTACAGTAAAACCGTTAGAATGTGTATGGGGACACGATTTAGTTCAACCACTTTGACGCTTAATAACTAACTCCTGTGTTAAACCATCTGACTCTGATTCTGACCACTTTGACCACAGAAATTATTAGGCTTCAAACAGGGTGAACAAAATCATGCCCCCCCACACAGTCTAACATCCCCACATATAGAAAAAACCTCGAATCTTTTGCTTAATTAACTCGAAATTTAAAGGTGTTCTGAGTCCAAAAATGTAAAAATTTGGGAGGGGTCATTTTTTTGACTGAGCGTTACACTTTGTTATATATCCTCTGTTATATATAACAGCCGGAAAAGTAAAAATTATCGAATACATATTTATATATTACTTAGAGGAGTCTTTTAGCTTTGAAATAAAAAGTTTCTACATTCTATCTTTATTAGAACACTATTTATTGAAATTTTTAATCTGAGGTCACGTGATGACATCAGAATTTCCGGGTCTCTTTCAGTAACAAGTCTGCCCCTGGTCGGAGTTGGAGTCAGAGTCGGTAGATTTTTACGCGACTCCACAGCCCTGAAAAGATCGCATCCAAAATGCCACATTTTGCTTTTACATTCCTTTCAAAATCTAGATCATTTGCTACAGTTTGATTGACAATTTTGGTTATCATTACCAAACTTTTACTAAGAAAATCTGTACAGAAATTTTATGGGTTCTTCATTTTTAGAATCTCTATTTTCCAGTTCGACATGAATTCCTTGTTCTGCCAGGACTTGAAAGTCATTGTTGATAAGACTCTCATCAGAAATCTGCAGTAACTCCTCAATATCCTGTTTATCTACATCTCCTNAATAAAAAGTTTCTACATTCTATCTTTATTAGAACTCTATTTATTGAAACTTTTATTCTGAGGTCACGTGATGACATCAGAATTTCCGGGTCTCTTTCGGTAACAAGTCCGCCCCTGGTCAGAGTCGGTAGATTTTTACGCGACTCCACAGCCCTGAAAAGATCGCATCCAAAATGCCACATTTTGCTTTTACATTCCTTTCAAAATCTACATCATTTGCTACAGTTTGATTGACAATTTTGGTTATCATTACCAAACTTTTACTAAGGAAATCTGTACAGAAATTTTATGGGTTCTTCATTTTTAGAATCTTTATTTTCCAGTTTGACATGAATTCCTTGTTCTGCCAGGACTTGAAAGTCATTGTTGATAAGACTCTCATCAGAAATCTGCAGTAACTCCTCAATATCCTGTTTATCTACATCTCCTAGTCCTGCTGTATCCATTAGGTTGAGTTTGATCAAACTAATAATACAGCAATAGGCTCTTCTCGTTGAGAATTCTTGGATACCTTCACCATAACTTCTTCCACACTTCGTTCATTCGTGCATTTATCAGTTAATTCTTGCCAAGCAAAACTATTGCCTATGACATCCATGACATTATATTTTTTCAAAATTGCACCAAACAAACATATATTTTAAGAAAGTACACCTTTTTGCCATCTTTTTCTGATTGGTCCGTNAGGAAATCTGTACAGAAATTTTATGGGTTCTTCATTTTTAGAATCTTTATTTTCCAGTTTGACATGAATTCCTTGTTCTGCCAGGACTTGAAAGTCATTGTTGATAAGACTCTCATCAGAAATCTGCAGTAACTCCTCAATATCCTGTTTATCTACATCTCCTAGTCCTGCTGTATCCATTAGATTGAGTTTGATCAAACTAACAATACAGCAATAGGTTCTCCTCGTTGAGAATTCTTGGATACCTTCACCATAACTTCTTTGTTCATTTGTTCATTCGTGCATTTATCAGTTAATTCTTGCCAAGCAAAACCGGTATTGCCTATGACATCCATGACATTATATTTTTTCAAAATTGCACCAAACAAACATATATTTTAAGAAAGTACACCTTTTTGCCATCTTTTTCTGATTGGTCCATGTTCGTAAATAATCGTATTATGTAAGAATCAATAAATGCCACGATAATTTAAATCAGCGTAAATTTTAAGCTGTTTTTTAGGCTTTGAGCAGACAGCATTATATCAAATCAGCATTAAGTGGGGTCTTACTGTATATGGGGAAAAGGTATTTTGTTGTTTACTAGATCAATACTTAGGAATGTTTCGATTTTACAATAGTTGATAATGTAAAATAAATTCTTGTTTGAAAATAATTACTCACCTGGAGAACCTTTAGAGTCTGAAACAATTCTGTAGTTTTAGTAACAATTTCTTGAACAGTTTCTTGACCTATTCTACAGAGTAAAGCTGTATTAAAGTCTTTGTGAGGCTGTGCAGGTTGATTGGGTGGCACACCAGCTGGAGGACCGACATTACCCGAAGGATCCACCATTCCCGACTGTCCATCGGGAGCAACAACTTGTCCTAAGTTTTGATTCTGTTGAACCATGTTCATAGGAGGCATTGTCTGTGCAGGAGGGTAATGTTGTGGATGATGAACTGTCAGATGAGGTTGACTTCCCAGAGATTGCTGATACGGAGATGTCATATTGTTTATAGTATATGTTTTCTCGATTGATAAACTGTACTGTCCTGCAGTAGTAAAAGTTAATAATAAAATATATTTTCACTCGAACAAAAATCTAAGCTGAATTTAAGCTGAACAACTCTACTTACGACACCTGGTGTTCGATTATGGAAAATGACGTTCTTATTAAATAGCACAAAATTGTTTTGTCTTTTATATACTGTATATATAAAAAATTATTGTTTTTATAAATTCCATCAAATAATAAACTTATTAATAAAAAATATATTTGATGGAGAAAATTTTAAAAAATTGAAAAATAAAAAGAACAAATATCGAGAAAGACAAGTTTAATAAATACTGTACATTCTGTAGGTTGATGTACCCAAACTTTTCATTAACGAGCCAAGTTACTTATAAGTCGTAGATAGGCAGGACACAGATATTTTTTATATCCCATATATACTACAAGTTACGCCTACTTTCTATCATTTATAAGTGATGTGTCCAATATGTTCGCTAGTAGAGAAAACTATCTTTTTTTCTTTTCGTCCTGTAAGCACTAACAGCCCGTTTTCCGCGCTCATTATGGGTTAAACCAGACCCACCACGAGATAACGGAGTGTATTTTTTTAATGATCATTGAATGGCTTGAATCTGTTTTCATGCAATTTGGTTTTCCAAACAATTAATTTCGGATAAGAGAATTCCTCTTAATACACATAAAATAAATACATTATTTGCAATAACAGATACGACATCGGTAATACATTCGTGTATTACTTTCTAAATGAAATGATTTTTAACATTAAAAGATCTTTGTTATTTTCAGTGAACTGTTAGGTTTCATTTTCATAAAGTTCTGTAAATCGTTCATTATAATAAAAAATTACAACTAAGTCAACATTTTGCATATACTATTGTTGATTTTTAAATTCGTCATCAGTTTTAACATTAACTATAGAAGAAAGAGTAAAGAATACGATTTCTTCTGTCAAACGACTTCAACTAAATTGTAGTATGGTACTTCAATGCGTGACATCAATAGTTTGTCAAAATAGATGCATCAATTAGCGTGGCCTACTATAGCACTTTTAATACGCGAAACGTGTAACCCCGACGGCCAGCGACAAGTCTCTCCGAAAAGCGAAATAATAGAAGTAAAGGTGGTATTGTGGAACACTGCGGGTATTATGGAACCACCCCATTTCGAACTGATAATAAAGGCGAACTGTAGCGGATTGTGTCTGAACTGAACTAGGCAGATATCCATAGCAAGGGAAAACCCTTGCTATTGTGAGGCCCTGGAAATAGCCCCTCCCCCTAAAAAAGGGAAAGATATGTAAAAATTTGTTATGTTAAATTGTCAGGAAAGCAAATTATAAGTGTCGAATCGGCGACACCCGACTTTGACGTCGACGCTCATCAAAAGTTGACGGAAAAACCAAATTTTAGATGTAAAAAGAAGAAAATTTAAAATATTAAAAGTTAAGACGCAGTTTAGAAAGCAAAACGAAACTAGATTAAAAAATGTCTAGATGNTGGCACATATCTGCGAGAAAATGGCCGGATAAGCAAGAGTCTATCTAGTGCAGGAGTGGCGAATTTTTTTGAACCCGCGTTAACGCGTAAAATAAGAATATTGACTATTTCTTTTGTCACTATGACTATATATTGATATGACTTTTTTATTGTTTGATCTTTGATCAACTTTTGTAGCTCTTTGCCCCAATGAGATGTGCCACTTTGGGCGCGCTTGCCGTCACACAAATATACTAGACTCTTGGTCTAGTATATTTGTGTCTTTATATAAATGACACTATTAAATTATTTATAAATTCAAATCAATTATACTGAAAAATAAATGGAATGCTTCATTCGTTAGAATAAGCACTTTAAATTATTCTTTTATTAAATTTAATTTGTGGTAGTTTGACAACTTTATATAAATAAACAAAAACGGATTTTTTAAAACTTTATTGCTGTTTATAAAAGCACATAAAAATGTTTACTTTCTGAAAGAATAGGTTTATTTTTATTTGAAAGTTTATATTTATCTTTATAAGAGTTATGTTTAATTGATCGTTTATTTCTCAAGTTCATCGATTGCTAATTTTGTATGTGAGAGCAAGTCGCATGCAAATCTTTAATTATTGAAATTATTTTGTTTAGAGGTACAAATTCTTGTCGTTTTCATAAAATAATTAAATTAAATTAGAAGAAACATTACATAGTTGATTATAAACATCAAAACTGCTGAATAAATAATTAAAATACACGTTAATTAAAAGGGAAAAATAAAGCATCACTTTTTTTAAAATAAAGCATCACTTACAACATTTTTAAACTAGTCTCTCCTATATTATTATAATTATTATTCTAAATAGTTTCAAAATTAAACACTGATTCACTGCTGATGGTTCTGCTTAGTGTGAGTCTCCAAATTAATCTAAACATACTCTAAACATAGATTTCTTTTTGATTAATAAACCGNGCCACTCTAATATACTAATTTAAGTATACATTTTACCAAATAATCTTATAGATCCTGTTAATGACAATTTCAGACATCCTATATTCCAGAAAGAAGAAAAAAATGCATAAAATTGATCAGAGAAAATAACTACGATGTAAACTATTCAACCTGCGAAGATGAATTCAATCTTTTCTTGGTACTTTGACGTTATATATATATATTTTTCTTTTGAAGAAATGCCGTTTTAATTTAATTTTATATCATACCATATGTATAAAATTTATTTTTATATGTATTTTTCAGTCTGCATGTTTCAGCGGAGATCGTGATTTGATTGAATTTATGTTAACTAGAGGTAGGAGTTTGGTTGCTAAGTGAGTCTCCAAATTAATCTAAACATACTCTAAACATAGATTTCTTTTTGATTAATAAACCGTACAGAGAGATGAAAAAATTATAAATTGTGAATTAACATTTATTAAAACATTAAAAACATGTAAATATTCGAAATATTTTAATAATAATGTGGAGAGCAAAACGCCATCCGCCGGCGAGACGACAAGAGCGGGACGAGACGCGACTTCGCGAGAAGAGACGACCGTTGAAGAAGAACGCGCGAAAAGACGAAAAAGAAGTCCTACATTTGTTTTTTATAATAATCACAATATTTTTTATGTAATTTGTATTCCTTAAAACGTTCCTGTTATCCAAATCTTTCTTACCTCAATTAAAGTTTTTCAAAAGGCAAAGAAAAGTCTCACAGAAGTGGGGGCTCGTCTGGGATAGGAATAGGCTCGGATGTGAATTAGGCTCGGATGTGAATTAGGCTTAACTCGAGGAGATTTGACGAACTGCGCTTTGGTTTTGTGAGTACAGTACTCTGGACATTTACGGACATTTCCGTTTTTGTGAAAATTTCGACGTTGGGAAGTCCGAATACATCGGCATTCCGGAAGGACTTCGACTTACGTTTCGGCAAACCGTGAGTAGTTTTAAAATTCTACTTTTAAGATGGCGACGCTCGTAGAAATTATCGGCGAAACACTAAAGTCGGCCTCGACAAGTTCAATAAAATTGTTGCATCAACTTGTATTCGAAGAGGTTGGAGATAGGAATAACAGAAAAAGATTAAGAACCTTTGGTGGATTCATTTTCCATCCAAAGAGGACGAAAACCTGAAAAAGAAAGTGCAATATATTAATGAGAACTTTCGATTAAACGACCTAGTTGTTTTGTGCAACTTATTAAATGTTCAATATGATGGTAATAAAGACGAAATCGTCGAAAGGCTTGTTTTGGTTAAAGTCCAGTTATGTGGACTGTCATGGCGGCACTTCCTGTTTTCCGACTGCCAGCCTCGACACCGGAGCGGTTTGGAGACGAGAGATGTCACGTGACGACGCGAGCGAGCGGAGCCGCCGCGATAAACGGGGAAAACCGACGCGCGGGTTAACGTCCATATACGTAGACTGTCATGGCGGCTTGTCTCTGATTCCGGAAAAGAAAAGGAAACAGTGGGGACGCACGTTCTAGTAAGATTTACCCTCCGAATGAGGGGGTAGCCCTCCCCATACGAACAATAAATGTCTAATGAACCACCCCCCTACGCGCGACCCTTCGCGAGATATAGCCCTCCGAATTGTTCTACGCGCGACCCTACGCGCGACCCTTCGCGAGATATAGCCCTCCGAAAATTGTTCTACGGGTCACGTGACCGCATGTTAGCCACAATTTACCCTGCGAATGAGCGGATCGGCGACCCCCCGAATTGAAGACTCCCTCCGTGCGAACGAAAAAGTCAAAGGAACCATACCCCTGCGCGCGACCCTTTACGAGATATAGCCCTGTAAAGAATTCCCTACGTCATTTCCGGCGATTGGGATCGACGAGTGGCGTCGCTCTTTCTACTAAGCCTATCGACCTATTCTAACGTTACTGCAGTCTAATTATCGGAGTTAGGTCCTTTTCGTACGACCCCGCGCTCATCCTTGACCTCGGGGCCTAGGGCCCTCATTCACCGACACGCTCGGGTTTCGATCGCGGTCGGCTAGTACTATGCGCCGCTTTCGTGGCTTGTCCAAAACACCTGACCTACCTCTCCAGAGGTGACTGTCACTACTTAGGCTAATAGAAAACCGTTTTGGAAACCAGATTGTACACTCACCTTCAACAGCGTCTCCCGCCATATCCTTTCGCTACCTGGCAACGCCTAGCCTATTCCCGATGTTGCGTGGGTGAGGACGGGGTGAGGCCGCTGGTCCCCGCCTCGGCTAGGTCCTGGGGGTCGATGACGAAGATGTTGGCGCCCGATGTTGTCTGAAAAATCACATAATCCAGGTTTCACATCCGCAAATAGGTATCCTTTGGTCACGCGCAATATACACAAGCTGCACTACTCACTGGGCGGTCGTCATCCCCCTGCCGTTCCTCTTCGTCGCCCTCGTGCACGGGAACATCGAAATAGGGCTCGTCCGGCGGCAGATGTTGATCCACGGGCACACCGATCGTCCGGAGTTGGAGACCCTGACGACCGGGGCCCGGGTAGACGGCCACGATGTCCCCGATGAACTGCCGGAATTTTGCCGATGTTGTTGGCAACTGGGACAGGACCCGCGTCCTGTACACGTACGTACAGTTGTAGCTCTGCAGGCTCCTGTCCGTGCGGAGCGACTTGATGGACTTCTTCAGCCAGCGATTTCTGCACTCGATGTTCTGAGTGTGGGCCTCGGGATCATCGGCGTCGACGAATCTGCTCGGAAAATAAAAGAAAAATGTCACTTTTCAATAACGCTTGTTCATTTCTTTCACATAACACATTGCAGTTTTATCTTCCTTACCTCCCGGGGCCCCGCTGGCTGTGATTAACGGTCTTATGTTCAGAGAAGCCCATCGTCGTACAACCGCGATATTGGGCCGCGCTGTCGGAAACAATGATGGAACCGCGGGCGATGTATCTGAGCATGTGGCTCCAGAGAACCCGTCGGCTCTTGTTGTCCACCTGAAAGAATACGAGAAACTATAACAAAACTTCCACAAAAACTAAAAAATAAAAGGAAATAATAATGCTTGGCTACTACTTACATGCCAGTACATCACCTCTTTTGTTTCCCGACAATAGGCACCGAAGATGGTGATTTGGGTGCCTTTAGTTACGCGGCCGCGGTTGTATTTTCGCCTCCGGGTGAAGGTCTCGTCGATCTGAAAATAAAACATACGAATATAGAGACAGACATTTCGGCAAAGTCAGAAACGTGGGTCGATGGTCACCTCGACGTGCATGCCTTCAACCCCGAGCTGGATGTTTTGCTGGTGGGAGACGAAAACCTCCGCAACTTCACGGCAGTAATTGTACCAATCTCCCGCTGTTTTGGGGGCCACGCCGCATTCCTCCGCGGCGACAGTGACCGGCTCTTGCTTGACCCATGAATAGACGAGCATCAGCACCTGTAAAATAGAAAACAAACAAAACATATCATCTCAAGCCATACGATCAAATTACAGAAATGCATAGCGTAACGTGACCCAGAGAAAAAGAAACCGCTGATTCTGCGATCACGTTTCGCGAGCAACTTCAAATGTCATACCTCTTGGGCTGACAGCTGTGTCTTTTCAAAAAAGGTGTTGTGGGTGCAAGACAGGGAACCAGTACACATGGCCCTGAAGACGGTGCCGCCAGTCTGCCTCCTCATCTTTTTCTGCTGTACTTTTTCACAGCGGTAAATGAATCCGAACCTGTCAGATGGAGCCGGTTCCTTCCGCATAGTGCCTAAAGATTACGACAAAAATATCGAAAAACTAGTAAATTAGAATATTGGCAGTTAACATATTACTGTTACTACTACTATTAACTCGCGTGGTCAAATATCGAAACAGGATAGCGGTTACTGTTATCCATGGTTTCAAAATGGCCGTACTTCCGACGGTTCGTGGTCCAGACGGATAAAAATGTAGCTAATGTAATGGAAATGAAACGAACCTAACCGAAGCGATGCCATTTTCGAACCATTAGTAACATTAACCCAGATAGCTGCAGATAGCACTCATGTAAACGCAGGAATCGAGGAAACGCAGGAATACCTCCGCGCTTCGGACATGGCGGAAAGAAACCGGTTAGGTCCGGATGTGGCACGAGCCCCACAAGATGGCAAAACGTCTGTGCAGCCTCTTCGGTGGGGAGATAGCGAAGAAAACTGTAAGATGTTATATTATTGAATATTGTGGCGGGATCCATAACGGGAGATGCCGAAATATCACACGAATAAGGCATGTTTTGATTTTAGTGTTTCCAATAATTAACAAATACTGAGTGCGAGGATATGAAGGAGAGTATTGCTTATATAACAGCTGAAAACCGTTACGAGTGTCACGTGACCCGCGGTCGCCACCCCATTGGCCCGCGGAGCCTCGGGAGACGGGTCCGAGTGTCACGTGACCACGCGCCCCATTGGCCCGCCGAGCGCTGCATCTCTATGGCTGAGGAACGACCACGTGATTTGGCTGTCATGCGCAGTGCTGTCCTTGGGCTCGTTTGTCTCAAATATGAGTTCCGAAATGTTTCTGGTAAGCGGAGGTGTTGGACTAGTGGACAAAGGCTTGGACTACAGTCAACATAGACCCGGGTTCGCAGCCTGGCCAAGGTACGACTAATAAATAATAATGTATTGTTATATTTACAGGCAATAGATGGTGACTACGGATGACTTCAGGCGGGTAAAATGTGGACTGCGGGCTGGCACGGAAGGGACAGACAGCAATGGTGAAGGCGGAGCGGGGAAGCGCGAGGAGAGAGAGACCTAAGGAAGGTGTTCGCGAGACCGCATTAAAATTTTTTGCGCGCGGTAGACTGCCTTTTGACCACGATGTCACGTGACCGGATATGACGTAGGCGAATCTTCAGGGGCTTATATCTGGCGAAGGGTCGCGGTTCATTAGACATTTATTGTTCGTACGGGGGAGGGCTACCCTTTGGGGGGTGACTACCCCCTCATTCGGAGGGTAAATCTTACCCACATTCTAACCTAACCTAACCTATTCTAATAAATTACCACAATTATTACCGATTAAATTATTAGAATAGGTTAGGTTAGAGCGTGCGTCCCCACTGTTTCTTTTTGTTTGCTGGAGCCGCCATGACAGTCCGCGTGTATGGACTTTAAACAAAATAACATTTTTTGGTTAAAGTCCAGATACGTATACCATCATGGCGGCTCATCTCTGATTCCAGCAAATAGTGGGGACGCACGTTCTAACCTAACTTAACCTAACCTATTCTAATAATTTGATTGGTAATAATTATATTAATTTATTAGAATAGGTTAGGTTAGAACGTGCGTCCCCACTGTTTCCTTTCTTTTGTTTGCTGGAATCAGAGATGAGCCTCCACGACAGTATACGTATCTGTACTTTAACCCATTTTTTTTTAACTCACCTTCGTCCGCTGTCATTCGGCGACTCTGGCACGCTTCTCCCTCCTCTTGCTCGCGCCGCTTGCTCGCTTGTTTGGCGTCGCTTCCGGGGCTGCCGGAACGTTTTCTGGCTCCTTCTATTCGGGCTCGTGTCCCTGCTCCCAGATAGATTTTCCATAAATGTTCGCAGAAAATTCCGAAACGTTCGCCCGGTTTCAGACTTTCCCATTTCAGATGCTTTCTGTACATAAACGCATACAGATAAATCCCTCGACGTCAAAATGCCGAAATCCTCCATCTCTGCGAAAAAGGCGAACGCAACGCAAAAAAAAACAACCCGTTGAAAATTCGAACTAGCAGAACACGCGCAGGCGCTCGCGTTGTCACGTGACATCTCTCGTCTCCAAACTGTTCCGGTGTCGAGGCTGGCAGTCGGAAAACAGGAAGTGCCGCCATGACAGTCCACATAACTGGACTTTAACCCTTGTTCTTTCTCTTTCTGATTTAAAATCATTACAATCAAATCTGATCTTGGCAGATGTCGATACCGAAGACGAAGATGTATTAGAAGTTCAAAGTTTTGCCGATGATCCACCTAGCAATAATTGTCTGCGTGTTTTGGATATGACTAAACTTTCCATTAACTTTCATGACGTGAAAAACGTAATCAAANTGTTGCCGATGATCCGCCTAGCAATAATTGTCTGCGTGTTTCGGATATGACTAAACTTTCCATTAACTTTCATGACGTGAAAAACGTAATCAAACCTTTCGATGGTAGTGAATATTGTTCTATCGATAAATGGCTGGTTGCATTCGAAGACTTTGCTAAAATGATGACTTGGTCTGATTTACATAAATTTATATTTGCAAAACAATCCTTAACAGGGTTAGCGAAATTATTCGTTGAAAGTCAAAGCGGTATTAATTCCTGGGATAAATTGAAATCGGAATTAAAAGCGGAATTTGGCAGTAAATATAACTCAGCGCGATTGCACGGTATGTTGGCTAAACGCCAAATGCTCCCCAATGAATCCGTGCAAGAATATTTCTTTAAAATGCAAGAACTCGCTAGTCATGGAAAAATTGAGCCTAACGGGTTGATCGAATATGTTATTTCTGGTATACGTGACATACCCAGTAACAAAGCGATGTTATACGGAACAGATAATTTGACAGAATTTCGTGAAAAGTTGAGTGTATATGAGAAGATCCGGTCTACATATTCTCGTTTGTTTCAGTCTAAACTGAATCTACCTACAGAGCATCGAAAACCCCAGCTTATCAAAATAAGCATGACGGTAAAACTCTCAAATGTTTTAATTGTAATGAAATTGGTCGCATTTCGAGTAATTGCTCGTATAAATCCGAAGATATTAGATGTTTTAAGTGCAAAAAATTCGGCCATAAAGCTAACGCTTGTCCTCAAAAAGAAGTAAACAAAATGGATCTAAGTCATTTCTCTAGATGTAACAACAAAATTGAAACGGATGTTGAAATCCTAGGTGCAAAAACAAAAGGACTCATCGACACCGGGTCGGAAATAACGATGATACCAAGGCATTTTTATGATAAAGTAGGGACTCCGAAATTAAACTTGGATGATGCATCTTTAATTGGATCAGATGGGAATAGTATTTCTCCGTTAGGTTTCTTCGAAAGTGAAATAAAGATTGACGAATACTCTCTTACTGCAAATATTTACGTGGTAGAAGGTGATCTGTATAATTCTATAATAATAGGAATAGATGTTCTGAATAAACTGAACTTCTCTATAACAAACTACGGATTCAAAATCATGGGGAAACGAAGTCAAAATACTATTCGTGTTAATTATACTCGAATTTTTGTTCCCGATGGAAAGTCTGTGGCTGAATCAACACTCGTTAGATCAGATGACGCCTCTACAAAAGAGCAGACGTTCCTTTCGCATTCCACTGAGTGGGGAGAGGGAAACGGTTTTCAAGACACTAAATCACTTGGTGAGCGCCCACTACTTGTGGTTAGTGACACAAACAATTTCGGCAGAAATAAAAAAGAAAAGTTTACTTCCAAATCTGATACATTTCCGAGTAAGCCTTGCAATGAAAGCAAAAAAAAATGCAATCAAGTGCCAGATATGGGCAGATTAAACCGTTTTAACCATGTTTCGTTCACCGACGACAGGGAGTATGATTTAACTGATCCCTCAGAAGATGAGAACGAAAAACATGCTTTTTAGGTCAATTGGCAGATGCGACAGATTGTTGTCAGATTTAAATCACATTCTGGATAGAAAGCAACGACAGAATTTGATGGAATTAATTACAACCTATGAGCCAAATAAGGTTAAGGATACCGGATTGAGATGCAAATTATTTTAACTGACGAAATTCCCATTAGTCATCGCCCACGTAGAATGTCATTTGAAGAACAAAAAATAGTAGAAGACCAAATCCAAGAATGGTTGGACGGTGGCATAATCAAACCTAGCTGTTCAGATTAATCTGCGCCAATAGTTTTATGCAAAAAGAAAAATGGCAAAATTAGACTGTGCGTCGACTTTAGAAAGTTGAATCGGAAAACGGTCAGAGATCACTTCCCCTTGCCTTTGATTGAGGATGTGATAGATCGTTTGGAACAATCAAAAGTGTTCACGTCGCTCGATTTAAAAAATGGATTTTTCCATGTTGACATTGATGAGAAATGTAGAAAGTATACCTCTTTCGTTACACACGAGGGCCAGTATGAATTTCTAAAGGTTCCTTTTGGCTTGTGTAATAGTCCAAGTGTATTCCAACGTTATATTTACCATGTGTTTAGACCAATGTTACAAGATAAAACTGTAGTAATTTATATGGATGATATCCTAATACCGTCATCAAATGCACAGGAAGGTTTAGAAAAATTGAAGCGTGTACTAAAAGTAGCTTCAGAATATGGGTTGGAACTTAATTTCGAAAAATGTCAATTCTTAAAGAACGAAGTAGAATTTCTCGGCTATGTCATCAAAGACGGAACAATTAGACCTTCTCCGACTAAAACAGCAGCCGTTCAAAAGTTTCCACAACCCAAAACCGTAAAACATGTTCAAAGCTTTCTAGGACTCACGGGTTATTTTAGGAAATTCATTCCCCACTATTCGAAGATAGCGAAACCCTTAAGCGATTTGCTTAGATATGGCGTAAAATTCAAATTCGGTCCAGAACAACTAGAAGCATTTCAAAAATTGAAGGACATACTATCACAAAGTCCAGTTCTCCATATTTTCAAGCGTGGCACTCCATTAGAATTACATACGGATTCAAGTTGCCTCGGGTTCGGAGCAGTTTTGCTACAACAAGCTGACAACGGAAAGTATTACCCGATCAATTATATGAGTAGGAAAACATCACCTCAGCAAGAAAAATATACCAGTTACGAGTTAGAAGTACTCGCGGTAATTGAGGGCTTGAAAAAATTTCGAAACTATTTGTTGGGTTCCAAATTTAAAATAATTACTGACTGTGCTGCGTTCCAACGAACACTCGGAAAGAAGGAGCTTACTCCAAAATTAGCAAGATGGTCTTTATTACTTGACGAATTTGACTATGAAGTTGTCCATAGGAAAGGCAGCCAGATGAAGCATGTGGATGCACTAAGGTGCAATGCAGTTTTACTAATTACGTGTTCTTCCGACGAAATAACAGCAAGAATTGTTTCTGCACAGGATACTGACGAGGATATAAAAGCTTTTAAGGATTCAGCGAGAAAAGGAGAGACAAATGATTACGTACTGAAAAATAACGTTTTATATAAATACGAAAACGGACTAGAACTGTACATTGTACCCAAATCGATGCAAACTGACATAATCAAACACGTACATCGAAAAGGTCATTTTGCAACGGCGAAGACGGATGTAATTTCTAAAATGCAATTTTTATATCCCAAACGCTAGAAAACACAGAAAATGTCATACTGAATTGCGTCGACTGCATACTATATAATAGGAAAAGGGGGAAAGGTGAAGGTCTATTAAATCCCATACCAAAAGGGGACAGTCCTTTGAGCACATACCATGTAGATTTTCTCGGACCACTACCCTCAACGAACAAAAACTACCAGCATGTATTCACGGTAGTAGATAGTTTTACTAAGTTTGTGTGATTTTACCCCGTTAAGTCAACAACTACACGAGATGCTTTGGATAAGCTGAGGATCCAACAAGCAGTATTTGGAAACCCGTTTCGTATTGTCACGGATCGTGGAACCGCTTTTACTTCCAAAGAATTTAACGATTATTGCACCAACGAGATGAATGAGCACATTACGATTGCCACAGGTATTCCTAGGGGAAATGGACAGATAGAACGTATGCATAGCATCTTGATCCCCGTTTTGGCGAAACTCGCGCAAGAAGACGCTACAAAGTGGTACAAATATGTTTCGGACGTCCAAAGAATCATCAACAGTACGCCAACGCGTAGTACAAGATATACATACACCTTTTGAAATTTTTGTCGGTACAAAATGAAAAATAAAGAAGACCTGAGAATAAAAGAGATTTTGGAAGAAGAATTTTTAAACTACGGTGCAAGATAGAGACAAGATTCGAGAAGATGCCAAATAAAACATCTTGAAACTACAGGAGGAAAATCGTAAATCATACAATAAGAAAAGAAAGCCAGCTCCCAAATATCAGGTCAACGACCTTGTTGCCATTTAGAGAACCCAGTATGGGACAGGACTCAAACTAAGACCTAAGTTTTTCGGACCTTACAAGGTTACCTCGACGATGCCTAGGGACAGATACGCGGCTGAGAAAATTGGCCATCATGAAGGGCCCAATGTGACTGTTACTGCAGCTGACCACATGAAGCCATGGCCCATTGATCTTGACTGACATCAAGAACTTTTCCGGAACATTTCTAATCGTATTTTTTCTTTTTGTTCTTATGTTTTTTTAGTTTTCCAGTAATCTCTCCGAGGACGGAGTGATCTGCAGGATGGCCGAGCTGTGGAGAGCGAAACGCCATCTGCCGGCGAGACGACGAGAGCGGGACGAGACGCGACTTCGCGAGAGGAGACGACCGTTGAAGAAGAACGTGCGAAAAGACGAAATTTGTTTTTTATATTAATCACAATATTTTTTTATGTAATTTGTATTCCTTAAAACGTTCCTGTTATCCAAATCTTTCTTACCTCAATTAAAGTTTTTCAAAAGGCAAAGAAAAGGCTCACAATAATATACAAGCAGTGTATTCGAGATAAATGTTTATGTAAATGACTGTTTATAACAGAATCCCGAACAAACAGATTATATATCAATATATACATATATCTGTTATATGTTCCTATTTTATTTTCTTATTTTTTCTTTGGAATTTCTGATTTCCTAAACATTTCGAACCAATTTACGTTTGTACAGTTCTGTGTAAGGACTAATATATTCTCTTATACAAATTTGATTAATTTAGTTTATATAATAAAGGTTTATCAGCTACCATATTTTAAATATTTGAATTGAAAACTACTATATTAAATTATTATTTCACAACTTGTATAATCAGTCAAATTTTCAATAAACCGTTACAAATTTTTTCTCTATTTAACTTTTATACAATTTTAAAAAGTAATGTTTAATCTATAGGTCTACTATATAAACACTTTCATAAATTTAAAGATACACACTGTTTATGTTTTCAATATGTAAGTAAGATTCTAAGTTTCTCGTTCTTTCTTGTTCCTCTCCATGTCTTTCTTCATTCGCTCTCTGTTCTACTCTCACTTCCTCAGCAGTTTACATATGAATATACTCAAACACCAAACAATTTGCTGAGCTTATTATTTATTTACTGTTCAAACGTTTTCAGCCTACTTCTAATAGGCCATCCTCAAGACATTACCGTTCTACATTCGAACACAAAACTTTCGAATAAATTTTAAATTTAAACTTTTAACATATTTTTAAACATCTTTACAATAAATTGTAAACTATTAAATACTTAACTAAAAAATTTTAACACATTAAATAATAAATATATATAAAATTAAAAAATAAAATTAATATAACAAAAATAAAAATATACATTAAACTAGTAAAATATATCCTCCATAAGTTTACGGGTTTTTAATTCCCATTTCTTTTTCTAACAAGTATTTCCATGCCGTTGGCAGAGCATTAGCATCCTTTGCGTTTAAGCAATTATTATTTATTTTACTCTTATATATCTGCATTTTTTCTATGCCAAACGCAATAGTCGGAGAATGGACCGGTCCATTCTCCGACTCTCTCTGCTCATTTTTTTTTCTCTTTCCTCAATCGTAAGCTCTTTCTGCTCAATCATCCTCTCTCTTTCCTCAATTTCACGCTCATTCTGATCATTCATCCTCTTTCCTCAATCGCACGCTCTTTCTGCTCAATCATCCACGCTCTTTCTGACCATTCATCCTCTCTCCTCAATCGCACGCTCTTTCTGACCATTCATCCTCTCTCTTTCCTCAATCGCACACTTTCCCTGCTCATTCATCCTCTCTATTTCCTCAATCGCACGCTCTCTCTGCTCATTCATCCTCTGTTTTTTTTTCAATCTTCCTTTCTCTTATTTCATTTGCTTTTTCTCTCTTCATTTGCCCGCTCTCTTTGTAGATTTACTCGCTCTCTTTGTTCAATCTCATATCGTTCACCCGCTCTTTCTCTTTCACTCGTTCCTTGTACATCCGTTCTTACTCTTTCACCCGCTCCTTGTTCATTTGCTCTTTCACCATGCATTCTTTCTTCATCTTCAGTTTTTGACCTTCTAGTTTCTTGTATTTTTGTTCTTATTATTTGACGTCTTAACTGATTTCTCTCCCTGTTTTTCCTTAACCTTTCCTCTCTGTTATGATGTCTCATTCCTTCTTCTTCGTTCCCGTTCTCTATTCTTTTCTCTCTCTTTCAAATTTCTCTAAAAGTTCTATCTTTTTCTGTCAGTATTAATGAGATTTCACAATTGATTAGTATTGATAAAGTTTGGAATATTTTATAAATAAAAAAGTTGTATCTAAGCAATTATAAGAATTATACAAAAATTTTAGATTTTAGTACTAATAGAGGAGAAGGTTGTATTACAGAACCCCATTTTTATTTCAGTGAATTGTAAATAAGGTATCATAACTACACCCACATTTTTTGTGCGAAAAGTACTGGTAACTATTAAACTAAATGTTCCTAATTGGATTTTTCGCTAGTGTAACTATAAGTATAGTTTTTGAAGGCTTTTGTACAAAAAGTCAGAAAGTAGGCTGAGAAAATCGGGTGGTAATATGGAACTTTACTGTATGTTTTCAAAAAATGCTTTAATGTATCCAAAAACAAATAGGAAAGTACAAAGAATGTTAAATAATTACAAAATTATTTACTCCAATGTATTTTATTGAAAAAATGCTTTTATAATAGAAAAATATGATCTCCATCAACAATATGTATTCCAGCAGCTCTTTTTCGATATTCTCAGGTAGAATTGAGTTTCTACCTAGTGTCTTTTTCACAAATTGCTCCTGAGGAATGTCTGCTTGCAAATAGAGAGTTCGGAGGAGTTGGGTTCCATATTAAAAGCACCAATGGAATCACCATCTTGAATTAACTTATATCTGTCAAGAACCAAATTTTAAAAAACGTGAACATCACAGAGATTAATATGTACCCCTAAGTCTCTGGAATGGAATACATACACCAGTGAACCTACAACTAAATGATTTATATTTTAAAAATAATTAAATTCACTTAGCATTCAAAACTTTCAAATTTTGAAAAACACAAATTTGGGATTCACTACGGACAACCGTTTAACTGAAGTGAAACGGGTTTTCCCCTTGCTATGGATGTCTGCCTAGTTCAGTTCAGCCACAATCCGCTACAGTTCGCCTTTATTATCAGTTCGAAATGGAGTGGTTCCACAATACCACCTTTTCCTCTACTAAAATTATAATTAATACTATAAATTTAGAATCTAAGCTTTATCAGTCTAAATACTGTAGAGATAGAGTACATAATTGATAAAATATATTTATCTTTAATAGATTACATATTATAATCAATTTTAAGCCGATAATTTTGTGGCTAAATTATTATTCTAATATTTGTACCGTACGTTTATATTAATAGAAATCCCCGGTGCATTAAAACCCCATTATTTCGAAACTCAAGGGACCGAAAAACACGACTTCGAATTATCCGAACTTTTTTTCCAATTGAATTTTTTTTGTAATTCTCGAATAAAATCATGACATTATCTTATATAATTTCACCCGTTAGCCTTATCAATGGCTAAAGCTAGGTGTACTCTATTCTATCGTTAATACGCAGACGTGTATTTAATCGACTTTGGAATTATCAAAACAATAGATTTTTGCGAAAAATGTCTAAAATAATTAAATGCAAACATTTCTTCCATAACCTCCTAACAAACTTGTATAAAATACAAAGATTGTTCAAACACTGCAAAACTGGAAAAAAATATGTCATAAAAAACGCAAACCTCTAAACCTTACAAATGAAATTCCAGCATCCCTCTTCTACTCCCGGAATTCCGAAACTTCCAGGAGTAGGTATGATCAGGCCAATTCCAAGGTCATTGGGAGATATGTACTTATATGATGAAAAAAAATTCGTATAAAATCAAATGTTTGTATTAAAAATATGAAAACCAATAATTCTAATACAGAAGTATGTGTACTTTTGTTTGGTATATTATTTATCTGCTTATATTTTGTATTAATTTTTTTAATTCGTATTTTATTGTTTACGTTAATCTGTAAATTAATTGCAATTTTATCTAATGTAATTAAATTGTAAGTCTGGTTAATGTATTAATTGATAGTATACTATTAATTCTATGTTATATTAAAGTACAGTAATATCCCGAACTTAGGTGGGACCGAGCGATAACCGCGTAAGTCGGGGTATAATTTCGCAATTTGTGTAAAATCCAAGTCTGATGTATGTAAGCTAATAAATGTTCTCGTTAATCTTATCTCGTCTTTTGATTCGTTCACGGTTACAAGAAATCACCACACAGAGTCTCTCAAGTCTCCGTAGATATAACAAACACAGAAATAAATAACACAAAATAAATTGTAGCTGTGTCGATTCCGCGCGACACGTCCGAACATGTAAGCCGAACAATAGTGTGGGGGATTGAGTAATCGAGAGTTGCTTGGCGCTCAAACAAAAGACGAATCGACGAGATTTGAAAATCGCGTAAGTCGAAATATTACTGTGTTAGTTTATTACAATTATCGTAAATTATGTTAATTTTAAATATTAAGCAATACTTTTAATTCAACACAGAGTTACAGTATGATATTAAATTTAAAGTTAAATATTAACATAGATTGAGCCATAAGTCTATTATTATAGAAAGGTCAACACTAGACACAGTAAAGTATTAGTTGCAACTGTTCAATTTACCATATTTTGACGAGTATAAGTCGCTGTCAAGTATAAGACGCACCCCTATTTTGAGACAAAAAATTTAGAAAAAACTTTTTAATGGGATTGTCTAAAGATCCATTTTATTAATCATAGTGGCCAAGAAATTCTATAACTGGTAAATTATACCCATTAGGAAACATGTCTATGACGTCAGTAGTAGTGGTTTGGCACATACTGATCACAAAATTAATTTTTTAATTAAACTTCGAATTACTATATATTTTATACTAAACCATACTTTTTATGGCTTTTTCAAAAGTATTTGTTATATTGAAAAATGATCTTGGTATATTACTGAATTAGTTTCATATGATATAGAATTCTGTTTTAATAAATTTTGAAGGAAAGTATTTATTAGTAGTATTATTTTAATAGGATTTTAGTATTATTTTAACATTGATTTCGAGGCATTTGCGGTTCACAATGAAAATATTTGTTTAAAACATTGTTCTGGGAGTTTAGGTTTTCAGCAGAGCATTCTAAAGTGTTTGGAAAAACTAATTTTTATAATGAGTGTATATTTTAAAAAAATTTAACAGTTAGATAAAAAATTAGCAAGATTTGACAATTATTTGCGTGGTTTATATCTATCATATGAGAAAAAATTTTAGGGAGTAGGCGCGAAGTGATAGGATTTACAAGCTACTATATAACTTATTGCTGAAATATGAATAATTTAAAGTCAGCAAAACTGAAGAGAAAAGTTCAGCAAAATTCATTTTTATAATGAATCTATTATTTTAAAAAAATTAACAATTAGACATATAAAAATTCTATAGTTATTTTGTAGGGTTTTAATCTATCATATGAAAAACAAAATATTTAGGAATTACAATCAGAGGTTCGTTTTCTTGGAGTCTAATATTCTTTGAACTCTTTCTTAATTACATTTAAATAAATACTCGTTAATATAAATTTAAATGTATAGAAATTAATTAAAATGATAATATTATTGATAATAAGTTGACATTTAAATGGATAAATGTAATCATATAAATTTTTAAAATATATTTAAAACTAATCTAATTGTACCTACTTTAATATATAACTAATACGGATAGTGTTACAATAAATTACCTTATTGTTGTAAAATTCATTCTTAAAGTTTAATGATATCTCACCTTGATTTAAATTATTATATGAGTTCATAATTAATAAAAAAAAATGTGTATAATCAGAGTGTCATTTTATAAATTTAATATCTATAATTATAGTTTATCAGTTAAACAAATATTATTTCAAAGAAGTAATGGTTTAGCATACACCATATAGTAATTCAAAGGTTAATGAGTTTGTTTGATCACATAGTTTAAATTTAATTTGAAGAAAGTCACTTTTTTAAAATATTATTATTATTATTATTATTGCAACTGTAAAATTTGAGTTAAATTTTTATACTTTCATTTCAGTAACTATATTTTTTTGATTTGGTACTCGTAGATTTTGGTGAAAAGCTGCTGTATATTAATCTTGCTATTTCATTGATAGCATGCTGACACCATCTTTGACTCTCTATCTCGTTGCCTCTTTCAGTAAATATTATGAATTATTCTGATGTATGTCAATAACACTCCCTGACTCTTTGTCATTGGAAACTGCTTTTTGGACATTCGTTTGTCAGACTCATTTTTTCTTCATAATAACCTTGACACAATTGAAATAAAAGTTGTATATTCAATAATTTTTATGATTATAATTAATATCAATTGTGTATTTTCGTGATGAATGCCAATCATATTGCAAGACTCATGACTGAAATTTTTCATTAGAGCAAACTGCTTTTTGCGCATACCTGACTGAAACCTATTTACTTTGATATTTTCCTTGACACAGTTGATGTTAAAGTTATTTACTCAATAACAAAATAATCTATTTGTTTTTCAGCCCCACTTCAGTATCTTCACAGACAATCTCGTTTAGTAACGACTGTGTTATTACCATTACTGTTAATACTTTTGTTTAGTTCAATGTAAACTAAACTTTTACAGTTTATTATAGATATTCTGATTAGGAAAGATTTATAATTTGAACACAATACAAAGAACTATTTAAGACGTTTCTTTCATAATAATAAAGAAATTGTAAAATAAATATTTGATTTTTTACATTATGTTATTGTTGTGTAGCCCATTCAGACGTATTCGTTATTCCGTCTTCCGAATATATAAACGCTTTAAGCGTTGGTTCGCAGGAGAGGTCAAACTCTAAGAGGAGTGTGAACTCCTAACCAGAGATAGTCGATCTTGGGACTATATTCTGTCTGTTGATGATGTAATGTCGCGTCTTTGAAACAAAGGAATTTTTTTCTTTAACATTTATTTTCTTTTTGTTTTAAAAATATAAATAACTCCAGTGTAAATTTTTGTGAAGGTTCTGTCCTGTCTAGGACCTTATATTAGATAGGGCATATGTATTGTAGGTTTTAATATGAAAAATTTTATTCTATTACTATATATTTATACTGAATTACAGATTTATAATATGGAAAAAAAGATTAAATATTCAAATCGGAAAACAAAATATATTTGTATTTAAATCCTTGAAGTTAAACTCTCGTATAATATAACTGAAATTAAATTCTAGATATATGCGATATTATCCTGTATGGCTATTGAATCCATTGCATTGGTTCCCTCCAATTTTCGCCAGGACTAAAACGGGAAGGAATTTCAAAAGACACATTGAAATAATTCATCAATTTGAAGAAAAGGTAAACCGACTTTCATGAAAGATCAAGGCTTATGTTTGGATTTAACAGATTTATGTTTTTATTTAATGCGCAGGTGTTCAAGAGAATAAAAGAAAATTACGTGAAAAGACAGCTACTACACTTAGAAGATAATGCACATAGTGTAAAAGAGCCGAAGATAAAACCGAAGCCTTTCATAGATTTACTGTTAGATCTTCACGTCAATCAAGGTTTAATATCGGAAAAAGACATTATCAAAGAGATGGAATTTTTTATGTTTGCAGTACGTATAATTCGTTAAAAACGTAAACGAAAGTAGTTTTATAATCCTCCACGTATTTCAATGACATCATTTACATTATTGCATTAATAATTAAATTATTAAGTAAAATTTATTTAATTAATAATTACAATTAACTTTCTTTTCAGTTAATTTAAAATTATATTTGATGTATAATTTATTAATCAATGTATTAATACTAAGTAATATGTGAAATATAAAGGGAAAAATCCTGCATACAAAAGAAATTTTTAAATTATTCATTTTCTATTTCAGTATATTTAAGAAAATATTTACGAAATTAAAAATCTACAGGAATTCA
Organism: Centruroides sculpturatus; assembly: GCF_000671375.1. Taxonomy (NCBI): domain Eukaryota; kingdom Metazoa; phylum Arthropoda; class Arachnida; order Scorpiones; family Buthidae; genus Centruroides; species Centruroides sculpturatus. The sequence continues at coordinate 908,283 of NW_019384492.1, forward strand.
CATCATAAATTATTCAATATTTGTATTAAAAACTTGAATCTTTGGGTTTTTTGTAATAAAGGGCTGCGGGTTTTTCTTGGCAAAACTGATAGAGTAGATATTATGTAAATCGGCGCTGTAAAGTCATCTGTCTCAATTATAATACAACACGCAACGAAGTACAAAGAAGCAACCTTACGAAATTTTCTTGAGTGGGAAATCTCTTGTATTACGATTTTTACCATTTAATCTCATTTTAAGGCTGACCGAATTTACGTTTTTCAAATACTAATTTAACTTTTAATTGTTATCGGTTTTCTTACCAATGTCTAAGATTCTTCTGAACAGAATTTTCTTCATAAAATTGGCATCGTTAAATATGGCTTCATGAAATATATTCGAATGATTCTGATTTTAACATTAAACTGTTGTTTTTGTCTATCATTCTCTATTCCTTCTGGATATTGAAAGTGTGCTTTTCATTCATACACATCGTTGTTTCGTCTTATTCATACTCGAAGCAGCAGTGTGATAAGAGATGGAATCTGTCTAAAAACAACACCTAAATAATTCTTCTTTTGGATTTGATCCCGAGTTTCCCAGGGTGATAGGGTTACGTCTTAACTTCCTCTGCCGTCTAATGAAAAAATATTTCATGACAAATTATTATTAATTAATATTCAATGTTCTATTTAGGAAGAAATTTAACTTTTCACTTCAACTTATTTTAATATCAGGGTTTTGATACAACCGCCCATGCTATGTCATGGAGTCTTTATTTCCTGGGAAGATTCCACGAAATACAGGACAAAGTGTATCTGGAATTACAGAGCATTTTCGAAAATGACATGAATAAAAATATTACAGTTGATGATTTGCTGAAAATGACTTATTTAGAATGCGTTATAAAGGTAACTTTACAATTTTTTAATATACGAAAATTAATTTGATACATTTCTACACCAAACTTTTCAGGAGTCGATGAGAATCTGTCCTCCTGCTCCTGTCATTGCAAGAGAAAATCTGTATGAAATAAAAATAGGTTAGTTGTATCAATCTAGACTTTTGCTTCTATTTATATCTCTATATTTTAATAATTGGTTATTCATTATATTAATAAAATAGATGATTATATTTTACCACCAAAATCTTCTATCTCAATTTGCATCCATGCTATTCACCACAATCCTTCTGTTTATGAAAATCCAGAAGTGTTCGATCCAGATCGTTTCCTGCCCGAAAACTTTAAAAAACTTCATCCTTATGCTTTTCTGCCATTTTCCGCTGGTCCACGAAATTGTCTCGGTGAGTGAATCGTAATAAATTAAACACAGAGTTATTTTACTGAAATGATTTATTTACAGGATTTAAACTTGCGATGGTTGAAATGAAAACCATATTAGCTAATGTTCTTCGGAATTTTAAAGTTTACTCTTTGGATCCTCAAGAGAAAATCGTTACTTCTGCTGAAGTCCTTTTGCGCCCGATATCGGGAATAAGAATGCGGGTAGAAAAAAGATAAACTACTCTTATATTGTCCTACCTGAAGAAATGTTTATTACAAATTTACATAAACATTGCCTATAATCTAGACTAGTAGGTTTGTAAACTACATTAAAATGTGCTGTTTACGTCTATTAGACAAGTAAAATATATTGTATAATGATTGGTATCTAGACAACTGTATCAAAGTCGTTGTACTTATTATAAATAATTTTTCATAAATTGTAATTCATGATAAAATATGTAACAATAAAATATAAATGATGGACTCTTCTTTTGATGGTGAAATGGTTTCGCCTAAAATACCTATCAATTTAATATATACATTTCTGCGAGTTGTATAGTGTTGTAAAATTACGCATTTTCCAGTTCAATCTATAGCAATTTTTTTAACCAATTTTGTTAACAAGATGAAATAATGTCAGCTTGTGATCCAAGCAACTCGGGTTCACATCCAGGGTTAAAACAATAATTATCGATACTCTATCGTAGAGATATTAGCTGATCTCTGCTATTATCATGCGACTATTAACGCTAATGCTCTGTATGAATTTATTATGAATTAAAATGAGAATAGTGTTTCTTAGTGTTTTTTTTTTATCTTTCATTTTTCCTGGGTGGAAGGAGTAAAATAGAACAACAATTTTTCCAATGTATTTTGTATTTTACAATGCCCTTTCAGCACCTACCATTAAAATATTTTAAGTAATTTTTTTTATTTAAAATTTACGCATACACATATAATATTCTGAAGCAATTAGACAAAATGCTTGTAAGTTTAAATAAAAA
>NW_019384492.1:910664-911232 GCF_000671375.1 Centruroides sculpturatus
AAAATTCTCTAATTAGTCTGGAAACAAGGGGACCCAATTCTTGCATTCTGTGAAAACGGGTAAGGTTGACTGTAACGTAATAATCTTTATCTTAGTTATTGTTACTTTTGCCCGAGCAACGCCGGGCCCACCTGCTAATTTTTAATATTAGTTTTGTGTTTCTTGACTGTTCAGAAAAAATAGATGATTCTTCATGTTAAGTCATGAGAATCAAATGGTTTTTGATAAATATAAGTTGATTTTTAGATTTTCCAATAAGACTTATTAAAGTACAGGTTTTTAAATATTTGTATTTTGTTAGTATTTTTCTGATAAAGAATGAAACTAAATTAAACAAATCTAATATAACCAGAGGTTATTTTAAAAATATATTTATTGTACTTATTACTATGATTTTTATAAACTAATGATCTATTTATAGGAGGAAATTTTGGTTCCACTAAAAAAAGTTTAGTTTGGTGCATTTGTATTGATTCCACGCAAACCAATTTTAGAAAAAAAATTTAAATGCTTAATTATGTTTTAAGAAAAATATGAAGGCTTCATCATAATTAATATTTCACACCCT
>NW_019384493.1:0-12540 GCF_000671375.1 Centruroides sculpturatus
ATCTCGGCGATATTGTGTTTCCGTTCGCGTGCTGATGCCCACGTGTATGAATGTCAACGTAGATATCTCATTAGTGCGATATCATTATGAGATATTACCATTAATAGGAATTAGTTTCCGCTACCTGACAAAGAAATTTCAAAAAAAAAAAAAAAAAAAATATTCAGACGGAACGGAAATTTAATAATTAAAAGTAACCCACCAAAATATCATTTACAACTTCTCGAGCACCCAACTGTCTCCCACATTAAAAAAGATGTCACATGATTCGAGATGATATCATCTTCTAGTGGAATGAGTCGGTTAAGCACTAACTTATTTTATTCACTCGCCTATAAAACACGACTAAAGACTTTTATGACAGTCGTTTTTGATTTAGGACGTGCTCAAGGATAATAGCTCCTCTTAAGTACACTAAGGATTTCATAATGTTGAAGAATCTATTATTACTTTCAAACTTTGAGTTATTAATTTAAATTTACTGCTACTATCATAAATTACAATAATATACAGTCACAAATTAATTTGTAAAGACATGTATTTTGTCGTGTTTCGCTCTTCGACTTCTCTTTATCTCGAGAGTCAGGACAAGAAGATGGAGTTTACAAACAGAAATCGAAAAGTCAATAAAGTCTTCGCACATTGCTGAGTTCAATATTTAATAAACGGACTCTCGCTTCAACGAAGCGGCTGAATGGGATCATATAATTATGTTGTGTGATTGAACACGTTGAATAAGACCCACCGACCATCAAGATGTCGATAATGATAATGAGTTGCAATGGTTTGGGGTTGGGAATTGTAGTACCACTTGACCCACAGTTTGAGGTGAAAGAAAAGGAAGTCAGCCTTTATAGACTTTGAAGCTTTGAAGAAACATTTCTTGAATAGTAAATAACAAAAATCATGAGTTCATGCGGGCTTTGCAAACACGAGCAAAAAAAAAACAGTTGTTAAATCTGACTTATGCATTCATAAAAAAAATCTCTTTTAAATTTCTCAAATAGTTAACTTATTATAATGAATTTTAGTTGTTGAATGAAATTAAACCAACCATGACTAAATTACAGATGAGAAGTTGTAAAAGCAGCTTTAAATTAGTGCAAATTTTTTGACCTTAGGCTTGATAACGGAAGAGATATCTTAATATGCAAAGCAAATGAGAGGGTATGACGTGAATGGGGTTAGTAACCTGGTCAAAAAGACAAAGCGGATGTGTTTGTTTCCTTAATTGACTATTTAATGTTCAATCTTAAGACAGGTGCTTGTCCTCCCCTCGCATATTAGCTGCAGGTGATATGTTGTTTTTTCACTTAATTAAAAACAATTGAGATTGCGACAAGAATGCTTCCGACTTAAAACGTGCTTAATAGTCACTAATTAATGATTAGCATTGACTGGATTCAACCATAAAAGTTTAGTTATAGCTGACAAAAGAAACAAAAGAGTTCTAAAAAAGTATGTGAGCTGACAATTTGCTTGATGCCAGCTATTTGCGAAGTTTTTCAACAGAACAGAAGTTAGACTGGATGAGAATTTCTTCTATTGTTCGGAATTTTGAAGAGAAAATAGAAGGAATCGCTCTGATTATCGGAAAATGCGCATCAAGTAAAAAGATAGACAGTAAATTCGGATGACATCATCTCCTTCAGGTGAGAGGAAAGGAAAGTCAATAGCATAGAACCATAATCAGTTTTCTGTGTGCCAAGATGCGAAGTCACACACATTCTTTTGTGAATGTCGGGACTGTAAAAGATTCAAGTTTCCAGAACATTGACCTGACTTGACACAAAGCATGGCTATAGTCGTTATGCGGGGATTGAAAGACGGATTGAAGAGTAAAGAAAAAAACAGAGGAGCGCCTGTAACTCTGCTTGCTTGCTCATGAAAGAGAAATCGTCTACTCAATAGAAAGCTGGGAGTGCTGGTTGGCCTGGGATAATTTATTCGGTGAAAGTAAAAAATCGCGCTACTGTTGGCAGCTTAGTGACTGGAGGATTCTCCAACATTGGATACCAAGCTCTTCTAGATGAGCCACCTTCTATTCATGGCATACAATGGGCCAGAAACCTTGAGGAATTGAAAAACTAGATGTAGACGGGGAAGACGATAGTTGTTACAGGGGATGGAGGTGGCACACGGAGCATTTTTGGCGACAGTTTGTTCGAAACAGGTTTGTCCATGTAAGAAGAGATTGGGGACTCACCTGTTCCGACAGGGGAAAAGGGAGCCAACGATATCTGTAGCTACACTTGTTCTCACGACTTTTGGGGGAGGGGAGGTTAGACTGTGGGAGGTGATCAGAGAATGGAATGTTTTAAAAGGAACCGACAACAATGAAAAGGACAGGCGGTCCGGACCCAGTTTTTCGGGTGCTGTTCCCCAGGACAATAGAATAGAAAATCTGTCGAACAATGCTCGACTTCTCAAATATAGAAGAATATTCAAAATATTCTGCTCGGTTTGGCGCTCTTTTATTAATAACCGGCATTAGAGAGAAGCTAGAATCAAGAAAAAATAAAATAAAATAAAAATCTCTTTTCCTCCGAATTATTAATGTTATTTTAAACGAAGTCCACCAACAGTAGTTATTAAAAGAAAATTGTATGGGTCCTACGAGGATATGAATTATTGTGAACGGAAACGAATTAAGACGTGAAAGAAGAGAGCCGGCGGTTGTGTTTACTAATCTTTTCTTCAATTTTCTAGTTAATAAAGGGCTGAATCGTAACAGATAAAAGTGCCTAAAGGAACCAAGGTGAAAAAAAATCTTGAACAGAATAAATTGTTTCCCCTATATCTTGCCTCCTTTTTCCTTTGCTCCATCCGTTTTAAGCGTAATTGTAATTGATGGATAGGGTAAAAGTTTGACCTTACGAAGATCTTTATCGAACTCTTTTTTTCTTTTTCCTGGCCGATGACGTCATTTCTATTCAGAAAACCGTTTCTTCCCGTCACTTCCGGTACTTTCTCCATAATTATTCTTTTAAGCTTCCGATTTCAATTCGCATTTCCTCCATGCAAACAATTATACTTTCTATTCTTTTGTTGTTCTTCGATGTTTATCCGAGCAAAGCGATGCCCACCGTCCTATTTAATACATTTTTACGCTTATTAGCGCTGTTCCTGTTAGAGATACGTGTGGGTCGCAGTTTATCTCGGCGATATTGTGTTTCCGTTCGCGTGCTGATGCCCACGTGTATGAATGTCAACGTAGATATCTCATTAGTGCGATATCATTATGAGATATTACCATTAATAGGAATTAGTTTCCGCTACCTGACAAAGAAATTTCAAAAAAAAAAAAAAAAAAAATCAGACGGAACGGAAATTTAATAATCGTGATTGAGACGTTCCTCTAGAGATTAAAATTCTGCTATTGTTATCACGAAAATCTAAAAAAAAACCAATCGTTTAAAAGCTCGTATATCGTTATTATTTATTATAATTAATTTAATCTAGATTTTCTTTAATAAAATATAGATAAACTTTCAGTTTAAACTTATCTTCTCCTCAAAAAAATACTGGAATAAATTTTAAGTGCAACTTCCTGACTTTTTATTAATGTTTAGCGAATGTACAGTACACAGACAAGGTAAGAACTTGGTTCGTCTTGGTATTCATCATAATTCATCAAGTTTTTTCCCCATTCAAATGATTTATGAAAATCATTTTTTAAAAATCCTTATACCCAAGAGGATAGTAAAAATATTTTTAGAGACTATTTATTTCGTATACAGTTCTTTCTTCACAGAATTGATTCGTCAAAATTGCTGACAGTTTTCTAATTAATTTTAGATCGTGAATATATTTAAATGATATTTACATCAGACAAAACAGTTATTTACGTTGACATTTAATAATTAGTCAACACTTAAGTAATGATTAACTAAACAATATCTGATTATTCAATGACATAATCAGCTCCTCATACTTGAGTTGTATAGACAAGATAATCCATCTGATGACTCTCCAAACTTCTTATCTCTCCCATCTTCTTATCATTTTTTCCATCTTGTCAGCATCCTTCCTTTCACTTTTTTCTGTTTTTTTGCGCTACCAAATTTCTATTTTTTCAAATATTTATTTTTAAACTAAATAAATATTTACTTATTTTCACTTAATAACTTTGAAATTCGCGAATTATCGCCTTAGGAATAATTCATAATTTACTTCATTTATTCGTTAATTTGATATTAATTTAGCTCTAAAACCTAATTAACTTTCAATTAATTAAGTTTAGAGCTTTTTAATTCTATCAATCTTCGAAATTTTTAATTTTAATTATTTAATTTTTATTAATTACTTAATAGGAAAGAAGTTTAATTACTTAAATAAGTGTTGGTGCATCCTAAACTTGGCTTAATCGCACGGAAAAGTTCATTACTCTTTAACTTTTTTCGTATGCAAAGGATACGTAATATAAAAAAAATAGGTCATAGAGTTTTTTTATATGAAATTTCATTCATAGGGAGTTAATTAGCCGTAGTTCGTCACAGGAATTTAGTTGAAAGATTAACCTACACGCGAGGAAGATTGTGCCTCCATCTAGCGTATGCGTTAATAACTGGTTTTCGGTCAACCCCTACTTTAATTTTTGGCAAGGCGATTAGCGATAAGAAAATAAAAAGTGGATGCGACTTTGGAACGGAATCAAGTTGTAAATTGTCGATTCCCACAAAGATACTGACGTTGGTTGTTTGTTGGTCAATGAAGGAATAGACGATTGGTTATGTCAAGTTTGCGATTAAAGGGAAAGAAAGGCACTTTTTCTGCACTCGATGGTGAGAACTGCTACAGGAAGGATGAGACATAGCCTAGAGCTATTAGCAATTTACGGCATTCAGTTAGCTAGCTAGGTGTGAGGGTGTTCCCCACGTCAGATTTAGATTAACAGGCAAGATTAATGAAGATAGATTCGGTCAGGTGGTATCCGTGGAAAGCGAAAATGTGAGGTCAGCGAGTGTTGACTGCCTGACAAAAACCGACGGAAGGTCAGTTCTTCGTCTTAACACGGGGGGTGGTCGGACAACAGTAGGCCTCGCAGGCTTACTGGGTGCAGTCAGCGCGATTTTACGCGGTTTTTTGCTCGCAAATAAGCGTATTATAGGTTAAAGGGGCGACCTTTCATAAGCCTTGTAGATGAAAAAGATGAATTAATTTGCTACGGACCGCAACCGAGTGTTGTTACGGTTAAAAAACACTTCTAGTATTAAGGGCGTGTCGCGCACGGAGTAAAGTAGTCATCGAACGTTAATAGATTTGGAGATATCTATTGAAAAATTATAAATAGCTAAGAGATAGTAGAAGCCAAGTTATGAAATGCATTCCTAAAGATTTTCCCATCGAAATCAGACTCACCAATCGAAATTCATATTAAAAAGAGATGTAAAATGATCCCATTGACTATCGGCGAAGAATTGACGATTGTATGACAAAACCCAGGTGGTCAAGCACACCGAATATCTTTTGTCAATTCCGAACAGATTGGAATGCCGACGCCACTTCAGTCCATCGTCTCCATATTCGACAATTGAACTTCGGTTATGAATAGAAGAGAAAAAAACTCCGTCTATCTGATAAGTGGTTCGGTTGGGGGCATTCGGTCTATTTTAGCTTTGGCATAATTTGAAGGGGAGTAATTTAATACAACGATGGCCGTGTGGGAAAACTATTCATCTACCAGCCATTAAGTCGTGACATATGACGACAACTACATAGTGTGTCCTGTTGGGGGAACCAACCGTCTTTCACACGCTGAGTGTCCAAGTCCCCTCGGGGTTACCGCCCCTAGTTCCTTTAGTAGATACAGGTGAGGACGTAATGATTTTTGTGCAGCCTGGTCCGAAGAATCAATCCAAAGGCAGAAAATTATTGGCTCTATAGGCGACCCAACATAAGAGGGGCTCGATACGTTCTACATTCACTCTGTGAGATATAACCTGCCCATTACGCTTTTCTAAAAGATCTCAAACTTTTATACCCCAAATTTAGCTCTAATTGACCCATTTTTATCCGAATTAACCTATTCTACCAGCAAATTTTCATATTTTTTGGTCTGGAAAGACAATTTTAGACTGGAACAATTTGGATCTTGCGTAAAACAGATGTCATAGGTCAGGTGTGCCGGTCGGCAATGGACCAATGGTTAAAACGTTGACGGAATTAATTGGTCGATGTAATTAGCAGCATGTGGTAAACAGGAGAACCCCTACCAAAACGCGAAGTTCGCTTCACACATTGTGGACGGAGCATCCCCTCCAAAAACAGGATGTTAATGGTTAGTAAAATGCTGGCTTAGATTACGTCTCGTTTTTATGTGGGATGGACGTTTCCGTTCTGCTATTGTATCGTTTATAATTGATTTTTGTGCTTAGCACCTTTTAGAACTGGCCCGGAGCACTCGTAAGAGTTCTCTTTACGCCAACTAAGCGTAGAAAACATTTCTAAATTACATTACGAAAGTTATTATAGGAAGCATGTGGTTGGCACACGACACGCATTCAAGCAACGAAATTATCTTAATTATCGTGTGACACTTTCAAGAGATAGAATTAATTAGAATATTTTCATCGTTAATTATCATTAGCATAAGTCGCATTAATAGTCGTTTATCAAATCAAACATTTTCATGTATTTATGCAAATAAATTTATTTCTAGGAGCAAGGGGGAAAGTTCGATAACGGAAACGTCGGGCAGGTGTGTTCCCCACTTGTCCTATTATTGGACGCATCTGTTCTATTTGATGATAAGAGCCAAGTGAAGCTTAATGGATGACTTGGAGCGATTAGACCATAACTGACAGTTCACCAGTTTAAACGGTTCGTGTCCTGCTAGACTGCGTGCTATAGAACATTTCTTTCTATTGACAACATTTAAATAATAAAAAAAAAAAGAAATATTTCGTACTTTGAATGATCATTGTCATTAAACTATCATCATTTACGTGGTAAGAAAGAACAAACTAAGAAAGTTCGAGGTTAATTTTTAATCTGCATCGTTTTTCTTAATGATGATGGAGAATGTGGCAACCGCTGTTAAATATTAACACTGGTAGCTATTGTAACCAATGTAGGGACTGTAATTATTTAGGATACTTCATCGTTAAAATTGGGAAATATTTTTTTTCCTTTTTACATAAAGATGGACTGTGTACAGAAGACTTATAAAAGCAGAAAAGTGCGGACATGAGCTAAAATTGATAGACAAGCCGAGTGGAGAGAAACGTGTTTATTTTTGTCTAGCGAAGACTTCTCTTGTTTACATTACACAGGCTTAATGAAGGGTAGCCCCCAACGACATCTCTACCCGATGACAGAAGCAAAGTACACACACATACAAAATCAGCAACCGGTGGATAAAGGGAGTAGTCGGTAATTGCGCACGGAATAGATTCCATGTTATATATTATCCTANTAACAGAATATACGGCTTATATTTTTGTCATTCTCTTCTGTTAAGCAGAAGTGTTTTACTGGAAAGTCAACAACTCTGCTAGTCTCTGGCATCATTATAAACAATACACTTAAAAGGTGCCAGATGGCTAAATCCCAGACCTGTCCAATTTTCGTCGCACTCCCGTAGACCTCATAGCCTGATCTATGTGTCGCTTATGTTACGGCTTAAATTTGGCCACTATATCCGGCTCGGCCTTGAGTCGATTTGTCACCACCACTCATCTATCGCCATTCTGGGTCACGGTTATAAATTGACTTTACTCATACACCTATTACGTCACGAGAGACCACGTGAGCGAATTACGTCAATTACTTGGAGACAACGGATCAATTTTTGAACTGATTTCATAAGTTAACTAAATAAAAGGAGGAAAAAATAAGGGAGAACTAATCCGAGGGTAAATTTAAGATGACGAAACGAGTTACTAGCCATTTTGTGGACCCGTCAATAGAATATTCTACGGGGTGATACAAAATTTACATAATAAATAGCCCGCTTGTATCGTGGTCCCACATTCCGATACGTACCTCGTCCCCATAGAGCGATTAACTCTTTGTCAACGGTAAAACTCTCATTGTATCCCGAGGGGTGGAGACTGTTTGATGGATGGTTTGTTAAAGAATAGATTTTTAATGTTCGTCAATATGGAGCAGGAAGCTGCATCCATGTATCTGGATTTAGATACGGCTGTCTCGTCCCTATTCTGATCAGTGTATGGACGGGCAATTGCGGTAGGAATAGACCACCTGTCTACTGTGACCTGGTGTCTGTGCTTTACACGATGTGGTTTTATGGATGGTGTATATGTCCCCTAGTAGGTGTCCTATTTACTGATTGTCACCAAGGGTCGTGGAAACTGGGAGACCCTTACTAAATCACCATTTTCAAGTCTCCTCCCGTACTCAATTCTGAAAAATACCGATTCCCTACTTTGCTTTAATTCTAAAAACCTTTATAGATTGATTTTTATGGAGGTCATCAACTTTTTTCTTCTTACCTTTTTCATACGTTAGGAGATAGGCGATCTGGAAATGATAGGTGTCAACCGGAACAAAAATGTGTTCAAAATTTATGTAAAAAAATCTTTTGTAGTCTTCTCGACGGCTTAAATGCATAATCGATCTTGTTTCCAAAAAATGCTTGACACTAATGGTTTTTTATGAGCTGGAACGGTTTCAATGCTTCCTGTTTATAGTAAGGGTTAAATTATTAGCGACAATCGCAGCAAAAGGTTATTTTCAAATCAAATGTATCGTTGCGAGCGTTTCCAATCGAATTTAGCGGAGGAAACATCGCGCCATTGTCCAAATGACTCCAGCTAATTCGGCACATTCGGGTGACATACGTCTATACGCCGACAATGAGTAGACGGCGTTTTATATAACGTCTCTCAGCACAAATATTCCAACATAACCCAATTCTGCCAGCGTATATTACTAATGTTACAATTTCGGAATCGAATTTTTGCCAAAATCAACATCTAGCACAATTAACCGCTTCGTATATAGCAATTTCAAAACAGCTACATTGTATTGATTGTATTTGTAAAATCTGATTAACAATTAATTGTAAATTCAATTAAATGCCAATTTCAATCTTTCCTTTAACTGCCATCTATGAGTGAAATAATGTTAAAAAAATTATTTCATTTTTTTTATTATTTAGCTTAATTAAGTCAAATATAATATTTAACATTTTACCAGAAACAAAAATGCTTCCATAAATAATATAAAGTAATTATTTAAGTCTTTCTAACAGTTGATATAACTACATTCCGGATATAAAGTTAGTATAATAGTGCTGCCATCTTTTGACAGATAAGTAAATTTATCATCATTTATTATTTTAAATTATTGCACATTAGATTAATTTTAATCCTTCGGACTTATCAACACGCTTTGATTTTCAATTAAGTGAAATTTAATTTAATTTGGAAATAGTTTAATCAAATTTTCGCCAACAAATAAACATAAATCAAAGAAATTTATTTATTAGTAAATAAAACGTAAAGTGAAATAATTTCATTTAAAATGATGCAACGTACGAAATAATTCATACCACAGAACTATGTGTTGCTTTATGAATCAATACTCACGAGTCGGATTATAATCTCCGATTTCGTTTTGCTGCCATCTATGAACAATATCAGTCCCTAACTTTTTATACCGATTAATTGCATCAATTGAAAATATTATATGCAATTCTTCTCTACTTAAATATTTAAACTTTAATTTAATCCTGGTATTTAGTCATTATTCTTAATAAATGTAATTTTAATTAATTTGCCAAAGAGAGGAAACATTACTCTTGCCATATTTACTAGTGACCAACTTTCTACATTGACAAAATGGGACACGAGACGTTCCCATTCCCGCATTTCTTTTCTATTTACTTTAAAAAGAAATCATTTTATGGCTGTATCAGTTTGTGTACAGCTAAAATAGAATTTAAAATTATCGGATTTCCTGATGGTTCCCCCTAATCTCCTGTTCGTGTACCGGGAAAGTCGAGCAAGAGCCCTTGGCAGCATTGTTTTAAATAGTTATACAATAATTTCTACATCCTACTCTTGTATTGGAAATTAAATAATGCTATTTCAATATCCAAACAATCGGTCAAACCGGGTATTTGTTCAGATGCTTACAACAGGATACAATGAGAAATATACAGTGTGGGCGAAATATCCGTAAAAACTTTAAGCATTCGTAAAAAATGGAAGAATTATCGGAATGAAATGCGGTTTGCGTGATAAGTATAGTCAGCACGGAGGTTTTTGTTGACTGGGGAAATTAATAGGTGGCATTGATACAAAAAAAATACAAACGACAGGGAAAGCGACCTTCCACGTGTTTATTAGACAAGCAAGTGTTCGACGTGACCTCCACCACAGGGAATAACACAATTTAGTCGAGTAACAACACCCGCAAGTGCAGAGTGAAGCATGTCCAGACGGATGGATGTTTCCTCATGGCGCGGCGTATGGCATTTTTCAATTCCACATTATTGGAATTGAAAAATGCTGATCGAAACACTCAGGACTTTAAATACGCCTACAACCAGAAATCACATTGAAAAACCATTTTCATTATTGTTTGCGTCTAGAGGTTGGTAGTTCGGATCGGAACCGTTCCAAAAAACTGTTTCGAACTCGGAACAGTTCCGATTGGAACTATTAACTCGTTCTTCATTCTGTACTTTTACGAATACGGCTTTTCCACGGAAGGGTGAATTTTTTATCTGGATTTCAACTTGAATTAATGAAATGTTCCACAGGTTTATAGGAATAATCAAAAATAGTTTAGAGTATTTTAAATTTACAAAGATATTTTAAAAATTTATACTTTTATTAGGGTTCGTAATTACAGTAGAGCATCGATTATCCGACTCAATTGGACTCAGGTTGGTCGGATAACTGAAAAAATCGGATAACCGAAAAGAATGAAAAAAATACATTATTAGTATAGTATATTAGTATATTAGTATATCGTTAACCTACTTCGCGTTAAATTTTCATCAATGTTTAGCCTAACAAATTTTTTAAAAATAACAATCGTCGCTATTGTATCGTTAAAAATTATTTTAAAATTATTTTATTGTTCACGAAACAAACAACCACTCATAATTAGAAAATTAAGTCTCGTTTAAATACTGGCCTCCCTTTCATGGTCGAGCCAGTGTTGCCAGCTAAAACACGCAAAAACTTAACAAAAATAATATTAAAGTAGCCAAGACATAGCCAAATATTGTAGCGCCGCATCACTAGCGGACATTTGAAATTTGCCGACTAGAACGGTCGGTTAACCAATGTGACGGTTAATCGGGGGTCGGATAATCGATGCTCTACTGCAGTGTTTTTCAACCTTTTTGAATACGCGACCCCTTTACAAGTTAAAAAATTCTGGCGACCCACCTAGGGCAATATTAAAACTATATCAGTGATTTAAAAAATTATGTATTTAATTTTCTTTCTGTTTATAGAAATTACTGTTGATGACTAAAATGAGAATTTGAGGAGAATCGACAATAACTTAAGACACGTATAGTATGTTACTTCCTTCTTACATATAGTATGTTACTGTACTTCCTTTTTTTTTAGGATGAGGGTGTTTCACTTCTACTTCTCTACTTATTACTTCTTTTTACAAGTCAGCTCAACACTTTTTCAGCAATCATTTTCTGGGGTGGGCCGTACCCACCCAGGCCCCTCCCAGGCGACACCCATCATTCGGACCTAAATGTCAATCAAAAAACCAACTGTACTGTATAATAAACAGGTACAGCCTTCTCGCTGAAATTGTACTTTTTTTTAATGTAGTGTAGGACCTACAAACACTTGTCTTTTTCTTTTACCCGCGACCCCCCGTGTAAGGCTTCGCGACCCCCTGGGGGTCGCGACCCACAGGTTGAAAAACACTGCTCTACTGTATTTGTTTTATTAGTAATCAACAGATATGTCCGGCATTACCCTTCCAAACAGTAAAATCACTAAACGTTAAAATGAAAACCATATTACAATTTTAGCTTACAATTGTTATGTTTATCCCGAAGTGTCGATGAGATCAAATCAGAGGAAGAGTGGGTGTCCGAATTTCATGAAAGTCTATACCAGGGGTGGCCAACCTGCGGCTCTTTGAATGATTATTTGTGGCTCTCGAAAAATGTACCCGAGTTCCCTTTTCATTTTTGTGTTATTATATTTTAAAAAATTATTATTGTTCCGTATGTTTCAAAATGTCTTTTAAATTACTAACAACAAATATGAAAGATTAAGTGCAACGTTGTAACAAATTTCATTACCGTCCAAGTTAAGAATGATATGACTCATGGAAAACTGCGCGAACGAACATAAACAGTGGCGTAATCGTCCATTATCGACCGACTCCAGACCGATTTTGAATTTGTAAACTGTTATTGCAATGGACAGCTGACATTGTGCTCTGGAAGAAACAATTTGTATCACTCTTGCTACGGATATAATTCTGGAATTTTTTGCATACCTTTTTAATACGTATTTAATTGCGGCTCGCGAAAAATTTCAAATTTTGAAAAATGGCTCGGACTATCAAGAAGCTTGGCCACCC
>NW_019384493.1:12897-43355 GCF_000671375.1 Centruroides sculpturatus
ACTTGGCTTTAATTTGAGTATGTTTTTCGCGTTGGAACGAATTATTTGGTTTTACATGTAATCGTATGGGAAAAGATGATCCACCTTACGACATTTTCATGATACGATCTCAGTTTCGGAACGGATTAATTTCGTATCCTGAGGTACCACTGTAATACTGTATGCACCTTTACTATACTAAATGTTCTGCAATCATTAAAAATGTAACCACTGCTTCAACTATACTAATAAATGATATTGCAGATGGTTGGTATAGCATTTTATTAGTTGAATCAATCGACATCTGTGTGAGCAGATATTTCAAAAAATTGCTGTAATTTATTTCGACACTGCTAAAGAAAAATTGTTTTCTTATTTTTAAAGCTAGCAGTGCTAGGTAACTATAAGGCAGAAGCCATGTCTAATGTGTTAAAAAAAACTCTTGAAGAATGCAAATTAAATATTAAAATGCTTGTTGGTATTGGAAGAGATAATGTTAATGCCACGATTGAAGAAAACAGTGGTCTTTATGCCAGGTTAAAACAAGAAATACCTTCACTACTTGATACTAGTTAAATGTCTGTCAATATTTACAATTAGCTGCATCCGCTGCAGTGAAATTTTTCCTAGGCATTTGGAATTTCTGGCTACTAAAGCGTACAGTTGGTTCAATTGGTTTCGTTCTCACCAGTTAGCATACAAGCAACTTCATGCAACAATCAACGATGATCATTGTCCTTTGAAGATTGTTCAAGCATGCCAAACAAGATGGCTTTCCGTAGCTTCTATTGTTAGACGTTTATGCGATCAATGGGTTCAACTCAAGTGTGATACATCGGAAATGTTGTTCAACATGTTTAATGAACAATAATAACGTTTACTTGCTTTGTTTAAAGCAAATTCTTGATCAGGAAGAAAGAGTGAATATCATTTTTTCAGTCAGAAATGCTGATCCTAGCATGCTGTTAGCCAATCTTTTGTTTCTCAATAACATATTGTTGTACTAACACTTAATCCTTTAACGTGCAGTATACAAGACTTCGCGAACCCAAGACCTTGGGTTAGAAACCAAAAAGCTAATTAGAGAACTAAATTGCCCTAAGCCTTAACAGGAAGTTATTAGATAAATATACTTTGGGGTATTCAAAATTTCAGGCAACTTCCGGTTGCTGCCAGTAAACTGAAAGCAGTCTTTTTCGGTGCTCGACACGCCAGCAAACAAGATGGCAGCCACCGTGAGACTCGTAAGAGCTCTATTTTGCGTTGACAATGGGAATGTCAATTGTTTGTTGATGAATAAATGAAGATTAAGTTAGCACATTAATAGAATATTTTAATATACTAGTATATTTACGTATGACATCAAATTTTTTTACTTGTTAAAGTGTAATCTTATACTGCATTCTCCACGACTCACTTTTAATCTTGATTTACCCACAATCGCTATTGCAACTGTCGCCAGTCGAAGGCCGAGCTGCTCGCACAGGCAGTCCATTTGAGAAGAAACCGGCTATTGCACGCGATGATAAAGCTGACATAACTACGCAATACGCCACGAACACCAACAAAAAACAAAATGCAAGCTGGTAACAAAGATGTGTTACTGGCAAGCATAATGATAATCATATCTTTATTCTACTTACCGATATTCTGCAGTCAAATTATTTTTCTTAGGATCTTGCCACCACGTCCATGCTCTGGCAGAGCTGCAGCCATCTCCTGATACACAGTTCTATTTCTTTGGCTCTGCGTAAGTCATCTACTTTTTCTTGCCATATATCTAACAATAGCCTCATCCTCTCCAAATATCTGTTTTATTTCTCTGTCGATAGTCCAACTCTTGTTCCGCAGCCATCTTGTTTCTTCTCGCGCCCG
Source organism: Centruroides sculpturatus (assembly GCF_000671375.1). Classification (NCBI taxonomy): domain Eukaryota; kingdom Metazoa; phylum Arthropoda; class Arachnida; order Scorpiones; family Buthidae; genus Centruroides; species Centruroides sculpturatus. The sequence goes on from NW_019384493.1 coordinate 14,752, forward strand.
TGGGATTGTGGGAACTCTCTTCTGACTGGATCTAGTTTCAAAAGCTCCCCTGTCGATCGCGTTGAACCTCGTTTCAATCGAGATTTAAACGGTCGAGAGAGGTCGCACCACGGCACAGTCGCCGATCTTATCACAATCTAGATTGAAATGCTCAGTATTAGAACTGGGTATTAGAATCGGTTTCGTTATTTATAACTCCTTCGGAAATTTAAAAATTCTTCATCCCTCTTTCTCTTTTCGAAATATTCATTTTTTTCATTAACCTGTTCTCATTAAATAAGTTCAAAAATAAATTTAACGTAACATGGAAGTCCAGATCATTCGCCATTTTGCTTGTTTTCCTTTCTCATATCCCCAGCAGTCAGCGTTTGTGTTCACTCGAAAACGCCAGCAGTTGCGTCACTTCTGACAGCATCTCACTGGATTGACGCTGAGGTTTTGAATACGTCCCTTGATTTCATTCTTGTGTAAACAAATCAGACAAAAGGTGCCAACAAATGCAAACATGTTGAAAAAGGTTTTTCAACCTTATTTATATCTAATGCCTTGAGCGTTTCTAGAGCCTCTGATTTATTAGAAGCATTGCAAATAGAATTTGATATCATTGGAAAAAATCCAGCAACGAGTTGCTTAACTTTCCCGGCAATATAATTTCAGAAATTTTCGATAAAAAGCACAGGAGTTAAGCTTCAAAGAGAGTGAGCAAAATTATGCTCCCTCTGCAATCATCATCCATGCATACAGAAAAAAACTCCGATTTTTTGGCATTTCTCGACACTTCAAGGTCCCCCAATGCAAGTGTTGCATATCACTGTAGACTGCGAAAAGATGTGGGTATGCTCCATTTGTTTGTAACGGGGATAGGTATACAAAGTATGCAAAAGCAAGGCAAAAGAATTGCTAAAACATGAATTATAGTGGTGCATCAGTGAGATCTCCGATGCCTTTAAAGCTGCATGCATTTATAATTCATTTTACAGCAATTCCTTCACCTTGCTTTTACGTACACTGTATACTTATCGCTCCTACAAAACAAATGGAACATACTCATATATTTTCATTGTCTGAAAGTTAATGCATCAAATATAAGTTTGTGTACACTTAATGTATTTAGATGAAAAATTTAAGAACATTTTTTATACATATATTTTTTTAGCAATTTTTCTTGTACTGTTCATAACAAAAACAATTAATTAATTCTCATTTGATTTGAATTATTATTTCAAAATAACATTTTTAAATTTAATAAACAAAAACATAACAGTGATAAATGTTTAGTCTATGACAATTCTTCCGCTCGTCCTTCCAGTAGTAACCTCTGATTGATAATTGTTCCTAATCTTTCTTCTAATTGAAATCCCATCAAATCTTTTCGAGTAATGATTCCAGTGACACGATTTCTTCTGTCGACAATGGTCAAATGTCTCAATCCTAGTGAACGGAAAACGATGTAGGTCCTGTGAAGAGAAAATGTTTCTTGCACAGACATGGCTGATAGATTTGCATAAGGAACCTGGAAAGAGATTTATGACAAAATACAATTAATGAACTAAATCAAAAGATATTTGAAATTTTAATTTAAAAATATTGACAATAAACTATTATTCTATGAATTTTCTTAATATCTTATATTAATAGAAATTTATTTTTAAAAATTAAAATAAACTTTAGTTTTTTACGGCAACACAGTTTGCAAGTTCAATACGAAAAATGAACACATTTCGTAAATTTCAAAGGAATTTTTCTCAAGTAAAATCAAACCAAGAATCTACGTTATTTTTGATACATAGTAAAAACGAATATACGAGTATTTACTGTATATCAAAGTAAACTAACATTAAAAAGTGGAAATTATAGGTGAAAAAGAAAGTTTATTGATAGATGTCAGTGCCGTAATATCTATCTTGTTTGCAGATCCATCAGCAAATCTCAATATTAACACTGTAATGGCGATGACATGCTTAACAAATGAGGAAGAAACCGGAAGTAACTTGCCACAACTAAGCGATCAATGGCCGATGCTGACTGTAGCAGACTGTAGTGTTAGTTGAAGAGCTCAGAATGGCCTCAGATCTCCTGGGACTTATTGTAAAGACGAAAGATCGTTTGTAGTAATTACTCTATTATCTGTATACACAAGCAAGAGTTAGAAGTTAAGTATTAATAATAAGCGTTGACGTAATAAACTCTAGAGCAATGTTTCCCAAAGTGGTTCCTACGGATTCCTGAGGGTCCTTGGAACCGCTGATGGAATCCGTACAAAATTAAAGTTAATTTGGGGTGCGTGGACAACATCAGGGAGGTCCGTGAAAGGTTTAATAAAAAATAAAATGATTCATAATAATGAAAATGGTCGCAAAGTTAAAAATAAACAGCAATAAATAAATTGGTAGTCATTTTTACGTTCTGAGTAAAATATAAGTATAGATAAGTACATAAAATACAAGTAATGACAAGCATTGCACGGTGGGTATACTAGCTAAAGCTTGCTCACTTTGAATATGGGATCTGTGCATCATTTATTCCATGCATTATGACATTTTAGACTTTTATAAGTTTATTTAATTTTTCTTTCCAAAACAGTGATAATTATTGGTTGTTTTTCATAATTATAAAAACTATTTAATGAATAAAAATATAAAAATAATTCATTTATTTTGATCAAAAATGTTTTTCTATGAAAATTCAATACATAAAACAAAAAACTTATTAATTTTATATTTTTTTAATGTTATTTATAACCCAATTAGAAATAAATTATACATTTTTTTGTTTTGTTTTCACTCAATTATACCCGTTTTTCAAAAACAGGCAAGCTTTAGCCAGCCAGCCTCTCCCTCAGCTCTGCACACCCCAAGAAGTATCATTGTTCCTGATAAAAGTCGGATCTGAGACCTTCACACTTTTATCCTCCACTTTTATCCAAGTATACTTTTGTATACTTGCTGAATTTATCACGGAGGATATACTATCCTCCATGATAAATTCAGCAAGTAATACATCTATATTTTAATTGACATAAAAAATATTTTCTAATATATAATTGTTTATAAGTCACGAAAGTAGTCATTTTCGTATTTATTAGTTTGTTTTCCTTTTGTGCTAACGGTATGCCGCAGAGGCGAAAACCGTCAGTCAAGTATGTCTTTTGCACGAAAGAATAAATATCAAATATCAAAATAAATAATACTTTAAATAAAACATTTTGATATTTATACTTTATTTTTACGTCACCATTCACCATTGAAGACATCAAAGTTAAATTTGTAATTTTGCTATCATGTAGTTGTGTAGAGTTATTTCATTTGGGGGTTCATGGTCTGTGGACATAATGTTTGGGAACCATTGCTCTAGTCTAGATCATTGGTTGTCAATTCGGCCATACATAATGTTCTTGTGTGCCAACCTGCTTTTGTTTAATCTAAACGATTTCTGTTATAGCGTTTACCTCTTCAGATTTTGTCAACAACTCGTCCAGTTGTTTACCATCTCGGTCAAAGAAACAAATAAGCTGTCGATAATGCAATTTGCAATTTGCAATAAGCAAAGCATTTCTCCAGAAATAATATAAACTGGAGGCGATGACCTAAATTATAGCCAAACAACCAGCTTTTGGTCAGCTACGCAAAAACATATCTTTGCGGATCTGTAAAAAGATTATTTTATTTTCTAGTTTTATTACAGTAGTATTCTTTACAGAAGTTTCTGTGTGTGAATTCTTCCGTAGTTATATCAAAGAAACTTTCATTTTATACTGATTTAGCAAGTTCTACTATAGCACTTATCCCTTTTTTGCCGGTGCAAATACTTTTCCTGAATGAACTGGCTGTGGCCATATCCTTTTCCGAGCTTGCATTTAACGTTGATAGCTTTACTTCATCGAGCGAGAGCGCTATGATTTCAATACATCCCATTTTCTGGCATACAGAACGTATTCCCGTCTCAGTATAGAATATTTAAGGAAAAAACTGTGTATTTAGTTCCTTCGACACTCCTCCCAATTTTTTAATACTGCATTCTGGTTTTAAAAAGTAAAATTAAAATGCACACTTTTATTTATCAGGAAAAAAGGAATTAAATGAAAGCGTTTACAATTAAAATTTATCCTTAAAATATTCAACATGAATACATGCAAAATAGCTTAGCTATATCAGGTAATTAGCTATATCAAATAATAAAATAATAACGTGTTTAATTAAACAATAGCATTTTTATTCAAGAGCTGGACTAAATAGAGGATACCTGTAACCTACGGAAGACCGTTTGGAGAATTCATTAGCATTTGGGACCGCGACTTTACGTATAAGATGCAGGGCGATTTTTGAGCTTATTTTTGTGACAGAACTTGCATCTTATACCAGTATGTGGTAAAATACGGTAGTTGGCAATTTGAAACGTATTCTACGCTTCCATCACTTCACTAGATCCAATCAAATTTTTTCAAAACCCACTGCAATCTCCAATTTTCTGAAGTTAGGAGTTTTAAAGGTAGATATAATGTCATGATTCACAAGAAGAAAAGAATAGTGATGTTGTAAAGTTACATCCAACTTAAAAGGGGAGAAATTTTCCATATAAAAAGTTTTCGGCAATTCTCTGCGTTGTAGAAGTATGGTTTATGTAAAAAGTGATTTATACACTTTTTGCATAAATCCTAGATATACAAGTTAATTAATAATTAATTAACCTGTTATTAGCTGCAAAGACCAGTTCAATTTCTGATACATTTTAGATCTACCAGAAATATGCCATATAACAGTATGAAACAATTATACAGTATATATTAAATAAAAATTGCCAGAACAAATATGACATTTATAGAAAAATATATTTCTTTTTGACTTAAGACTCATCTATGTATGTATAGTCAAAAAGAAATATACTGTATTTTTCTATAAATTATACAGTATCTTTATGACGTCTGTCATCATCATCATCATCATAGTTATATATCTGAAGATTTCTTTAGTAAATAAAAATGGTTAAATTATTACTGTTATCACTTTAAATGAAATACATGAAATCAATTTTATAAAAGAATAAGAATATATTTCCATATGCTATTTAGGCTACTATAACGCATTAGGCCTATATAATATATTGATGTGTGAATTTTCAACTTAAAATAAATAATAGAAATAATGTCACCAATAAGTGAAAAAGCAACTGCTGTGCCAAATTTTGTATGTAAACAATAAAAATTGAAAGCTCTTTATATCAATAGCTTTAAAATAGTTCATATCAGCAACATAGACTTAAGTTATATATAAAACCTACGATCTAGATCAGTGGTTCCCAATTAGTTTTTCCTGCGTACCACTTCAAGAAAGAGCTCAAACTCGTGTACCCCTTATAGCAGAAATTCATATTAATCCATACTAATATTATAAATTCGAAGGTAATTCTGCCTATCTGTTACCTTTTCACTTCTAAACCACTGAACAGGTTTTAATAAAATTTGGCACAGAGATAGCTTATATGTTGGAGATGGACACAGGCTACATTTTACTGCGAGAAAATATCTTACTCCCATGAGAAAATTCGATATAATGCAGGCGAAGCTGTGGGTAGACAGCTAGTAATAAATAGAATAAGTTTTTTTTTACATTTATTACCTTTATAATACAATTCTAATAATAATGAAAACAACATAAGGTTATTTGATTTTAATGTGACAAATGTGCATGATTTTCTTTGCACAACTTTGTAAAATCTGGTTGCTTTTTTGGTCAGCTTCAGTCTTGAGTCATCTTCGAGTTGAAGTAGGAGATGTTTAGTTTTCATGTTTGTCACAGCCGAAAATCCGCTCTCGTAGAGATATGTTGTGCAAAATGGTAGTAAATATTTTATTGCCGCTTCGTTGACGTGATGATAATGATAATTGTATAATTTTTGTTTCTAGTGTAAGAATTTCATTCATGCATTTTTTTGATGAAATTTCGAGAATATTTTTAGTTATAAATAAATGAATTTGTACATTCGACATCGTGTTGTAAATTGCCAAATTTTTGACTGTCCACCCATTATTCTTTTGATTGCTTAATCTCATGCATTTAAATTTAAATCAACCGATTTTAGATTGCCGCGCGTACCCCTTCACGCAATTTTGCATACCCCCAGGGGTACGCGTACCACTAATTGGGAACCATTGATCTAGATAAACAAGTGGATGAAATCTGTCCTGTCAGAATGCTATTCTAGTATACTTTTCTAGAGCCAGAGCATGTTCTAGAACAAATAGCAAAAAATACTTGTACTGTGTATGGGGAAGATACTGCTAAACTCTGAATGTCAAATGTGGTTTTCATTCAGGAAATTTTGAACTAAAGGATACAAAACATACGAGCCCCCAAAAACTGTTGAAGAGAAATTGAGAGAAGAAATTTTTAAAGAAGTGGTTATTTGTGATGTTAAAGAAATTTAACACCATGAATAACCACTCGTGAATTTGCAACAAATCTTAGTATGTCACTGACATGTATTGTTGAAACACTTCATCCACTTGAAATGGTTGTAAAACATACTGATGATTGTGTTCTGCACACAGCATGTTGTTTTTCACTTATGAAAAAAATGAACTGAATTGAGTATAATTTTGTCTGATAAAGGTAGGCAGCTGTAAGGTTTTATTTTATTTTTAAATTGGTTACTCATTTTTATCACAGAGAACTTTTTTACAGATGAATGAAAAAATTAAAGGTCAAATAAAAATATTTGTTATTAACTGAAAATCTGTTGTAGAGAGTGGTGATTGTTCAGTCGAGTACTGATGTACCACTGTATTCATTAACATGATTTTCATATATGCGGTAACATTCAGAAATTTATTATTTGCATTAATCAAGGAATATCTATAGTATGTAACCTGTATAAACTATAGAAGAGTTGTTCAGTCCCTTGGAGTTTCGTTATAGACAGGTTTGACTGTATTAGGAAACATAAAAAATTTTCATGTAAAAAAGAATTTTAATAAAGTTTCAAATAGTTACATACCAAATTAACTTGCATATTATCAAAATCTTCACTTGATAATTTCTTCAATAAATCATTAAAACTGCTGGATGCAGAAAGTTTCTCAATATCATCATCACAAAACTAAAAATGAGAAATGATTTGTGAAAATTTCAATTTAGTTTAAAAAAAATGTTTTATTTATTTGAAATATATTTATCTAGATCAAGCTTCCATTTAGAATGTACAGTACAAGATTCAATTTATAATGCACTCAATAAATAAAATAAGAATTGAAATTTGAATCTCATTCAATTTATTCATTATCATTCAAATATCATAAAACCTGAATTTATCACACACCTATACTTAGTGGACAAAATATCCATCCTGGCCATAGTAATAAGACTATTAATATATTTTTACCTGGATTAAGTGAACACTGCCATCTGTAGACAAAAGACAAAAAATTCCTACACTCCTTCCTTTCAAAATCTCTGTTAAATAGACAATATTACATGCTTTCCATGCATATCAGTTAAAAACTATCATGATGTCTTTGGGATTGTGGGAACTNACATGCTTTCCATGCATATCAGTTAAAAACTATCATGATGTCTTTGGTATCATTGTTTCGTAGAATTTCTGTGTTCTTAAAGTTGTCAAATGATGTTTTCACAGTCCATTTTTAGATAATATTCTAATACTCTTCATTAAACAAATTACCACCTTTTTAAATATTCCAGCAAATAATTTAATATCGTAAAAACGTTTTCGATTGTCTTTAACGATCTTCATCAGTTAAATAAAAAGAACATTAAAGAAATAGAACATAAATTAAAATTACGAAAAAATAACTGCGCATAAGTATGTAATGATATGCGCTTAATGGAATGAATACAAAAAGATAGGGATATAAGAATATAAAAAATAAAATAAAAATAAAAAGCTCAACAGTTTTGCATTAAAAACTAATGCCTCATAAAAATTACAGTTTATCTTCATAAAATGATTTCCATGCTGTAGATAGAGAGTGGGCTTCCCTATGATTGATACAAGAAGTTTTCCCTTAGGCTTTATAAATCTCAAGCTTTTCAAGATGTTTGATGGAGTGCTTGTTAGACGTGGGTTTTTTCGTAATTTTAATTTATGTTCTATTTCTTTAATGTTCTTTTTATTTAACTGATGACGATCGTTAAAGACAATCGAAAACGTTTTTACGATATTAAATTATTTGCTGGAATATTTAAAAAGGTGGTAATTTGTTTAATTCTTTCTAGTTCCAGTATAAGTTAATATTTTTAATACTCTTCATATCAAACATTGGGAGATTGATGGTGCATTTCTTCTTTGCATAATGAAAGAAAAGCATTAAAAAACTCAGAGAATTCTGAAGAAAAAATAACAGAAGTAGAATAAATGAAATAAATCATGTGCTGGCAAAACTGGCAAACATCCTGTTTGAAAAGCTTTCAATAGCATATTCTGTAATGTTATCTCCTAGTTTGCAACGTTTGCAATGTTAAGAACTATTCCATTCCAGAACTTTTCTTTAAATTTCTTTAAATGAATTAATAATTAGTTTCTAATTATGTTAATTATTTATTGCATAAAATTGGCTTTGTAATATCAACAATTCTTTGTCTATTTCTGATTACTGCTTTTATTACATCTTTTCTTTGTTACAAAGCAAAAATATGTCTTTATTATTTAAAAATCCATGCATTATGTTGAATATTGTAATATATATGAAAATTTTTTAATGAACATGAGTTAAGCAGACAAAGCTTTTAGTCCTGAGTGTGTTTACTAAACCAGTTTTTACTGTATATCAAAATTTAATTAATTTATTCATCATTAAAGTTTCTAACATATAATAATAAATCTATCTGTAATGTAAACTTAATAATTGGAATAATTAAATATTTTAATATGAAATATACTGAATTTTACAATTTCAGGTGCAATTTGTTTCATGTGTATGCGTGTGCATGTGTGTACTCATCATGATTTAATTTTAATGGCTAGTTAATTCAATTTAATTAATATTTTAGAAATCTGAAAGAAGCAAGACTAAAACCTACCTATTATTTCCAAACAAGCAATTATTTATTGAGACATCGTCACAATGCCAGGCTGCAATTTTTAATCATAATTTTTTTTTTAATTTAAAGTATATTCTTTCCACCTCAAATTAGTAGTGTCTTGCCCCTGTACACCATACTTTTCCTTTAACAATAGAGTTATGCCAATCATCTATCAACTCCTTTCAGGGAAAAATTTTAAAATTGAAATACAGTGGGTGATCGGTTAACGAACAGATCGGATAACGAACACTTTCGCGAAAGATTTTTATGTTCAGACAACGAATACATGATCGGATAACGAACACTGCACAGAATGAACACAAGAAGAAGCGACGTAAAATAATGAATACCGATTGGTCTTCTCTTGTCTTCAGGCAACAATTCGAAACTTTTCGGAGTGTGGGAGACATCGACATCGACGCTCAAGCCGGTATATACCAATCGGATAGTATTCCTCCAAACTTTAAAACTCTCCCTTGTATTTCCAGCCTTTTATTTTTCTGACAAAACAATTCTTTTATGTATTCGCGAGACTGTCGGGTAGGCACAAGTTAAGTTTTGCGTCTGTTTTTTTTTCTTTTCAAAAGGTGAGAGTATAATAGCAAAGGTAGAAAGTGGGCAGAAGATGCCTAATGTTGCTGGGCAGTATGGCGTGAACAGGTCTACAGTAGGCCGTAGTTCAATCTTATTTAAGAAAAATACTGTATAATCAAGAAGACTCAAGCAGCTAAAGGAGTAATAAAAGTCACATCTGAGAAATAAAGAACATCGAAGAGTTCATAATGGAACCTGAAACGGATCTGACGACAAAAGAACGTCAAAAACTCTTGAATGAAGAACACCAAGATACTCGGCGAGATATGTTTTCTTCTGAAAAAGAGGATTAATGCCGATATTTGCTATTAAAGATCTTTTGAAGAAGTGGGAAGATGTCAGAACAACGGTCTTAGAAAGGCATCCAAACTAGGTTGAGGCTTGGGGATTTCTACAATTGCAATCCTATTAATTACTTATGTAAAATCCTGAAGAAGAGAGAAAAGCTATCGACATTAGATTCTTTAACCCTTTCAAACGGAAAAAACATGACTAATAAAAACGCAAGACTGTGCATTTTATTGTTATGTATAAATAAACGTAGTAAGAAAGTATATATTTTTTTATTTTTAGCGGTCTCCAGAACGAATTAATTAAATTCCCATTAAAACCTATGGTAAATCGATAATCGGTTAACGAACAAAGTTTTGGAACGGATTATGTTCGTTAACCGATCACCCACTGTAATAGGACTTCTGATTTACATCAGAACTTTGTATATAGTTAATTGGGGTCACCTGCCCCTAAACTTTCTATATCTATTCTCAGATTTCATCTGTCTAACTTCATTCTCGAGATTAAGGAAGGACAGACAGACAGACAGTGGGAATTTATAGGTCTACAATTTTTACAATTTGCAGCTCAATTTAATATAAATGAGAATGGATTTCATATTGATGTCCAAACAGTATAACTGGCAGCACATTTGCTAAAACATGATGAATTTGAATGCCATTTCATCTCAGATTTCTAACAATAATTAGAAATTCACCACATGGCAATTTTAAAAGTTTATTTTTTTCCTATTTTATTTTAAAAATCAATAATTATTGAAATATCTGAATTCTGAAACAGAATTCACACTAAATCTTCTTTTCATGTATTCCACCAATATATGAATTCCATATTTCTAGTGCTAAACCAACAATAGCATTCGGAATATTTAAGTAACAAACATAAAGCAATTTTTCATAGTAAGAGCAGAATGACAAATTTCTTTTTAATATCAGTATTTAATATTACTATTTAATGGTTTTCTAGTTAAGTCAAATTTTGTTAAAAATATTAATTTACTAAAAATAATCTAAGAACTGTAGTTCTTATATTTCTATGAAACATCTGTGAATGATTAGGAATTTATCATTTTCAACATTTACAAATTAACATTTGAATACAAAGATTAATTACAAAGCTCTAATCTTTACTGTAAGTTTGTGATAAAAGTGAAATACATATTAAATAGAAATAATGAAAAAATATAAAATAAATGTAATTGCATAATGTTAAAATAAGAAAAAAATTAATATATAATTTAGTTAAGATTGGGAATACAATTAATAAGAAAAAAGGGATAATCAGTATCAACTAGATATTACAAGAAATTCAAAAAAGAACTATTTTCATATAACTGTACTGTATCTTTCAGGCATTTAAAAGTTTTCTCAACTATTCACGTGCCTTTTATTTTTTCAGTTTAATATTAGAATATCTGAAAATGCTATTTATATATATGGAATTTTTCTTTGTTTTTTTCTCCTGCTTTAATAAACTTAAAATAGTAGAAAAACATTGATTAGAAAATTTTGTATAATGCTTAATCTGGAAAAATTTTTCTATTCTTACCTCTGAATAATCCACATCTAAAATGTCTGGCTCTTCTTCTCCATAATTTTGACATTGTTCAAATGCTTTCTCATGGCATAATAAAACACTTATTTCTGTTCTGTAATTTATAAATTGAAAGAATTAATAAAAATTCTTTCAATTCAATTTAAAATATTACAGTGTAAGTTTTACAAATGAAATTTTTAAAATTTAAAACTTAAACAAAAACATTATAGATTATTTACAATTAGAATGAAAATTTCAATAATTTATCCTAATGTGTGCATTTTTTTTGTTAATCTTTGTAGAAAATGGCTTATCAAATTGAATGAAAACAGTTTGTCAATAAATTTTTATAACATTGTTAAAAATTCATCATATAAAAATTTAAATAAGTCTTTGTAACTTATTATGCAAGTTCATGTAAAATTACTACAAGAAACAATGTTTAAAATAAATTATAAATAAAATACTATTATTTTGTTTTTTTTATTCAAACAATAATGATATTTGGAACAAATAACTTTCTTTTATACAAAATTTGTCTTGTTTAAAATGAACTTTGTTGTTTTGTTTAGTTTTTTTCCTAAGATTTTAAATAAATTAAAAACAATTGAAGAAACATCATAAATAGTTAATCTTCAACGAATATCTATTTAAATATTATACAAATGAAAAAGTTTTATTGTGTTTGACATAAGAATTTTTGTTGGTTTTAATCACTTAATAAAAATGCACTAAATTACTAAATTATAACAAAAAATTCTCAACAAAAAGTAATAAATGAAAAATTATAAGAATTCATTTTTTATTCAAAAAATAAAAAAAATTGACATTGTTTTTATTTATATTTTGATGATGTTTTTATATAAAAAATAAATATTTTTAACAAATATAGTTTTCAGGATCCATTTAAATAATATTTCACTTAGTTTATATTAATCTTAGGTAAATTTTGTTCTTAGGTATTTGGATAAACTTCAACACTCTATTCAAAATTTATTTCATTAAGAATATTATTATTATGGAAACTGCATTACAATGAGTAATGCTTTAATGATCAATGAATAATTTGCCATTGTAACTTTTTATTATATACCCATATTTTGTTTTTATCATGTTATTTTCAATTAAGTATAGTTTATATATTTTTATATATTTTGTAATTTTTTAAATCTTGTTTTTAGCTTTTAATAATTTATATGTACTTTATTTATTTATTGTTGTCAATTGTTTTAGTTTTTATGGGACATATTAATTGTATTGTTGAAGGTAATGATCTAATGCTATATAGCATTACTGAGCAAATGTAAATAAATAATACTATAACTGTAGCATTAAAATCACTGTAATTCAAATACATAATAACAATTTAAGAGAGAATTTACTTGTTGAATGGCTTATTTAACAAAATATGACATATGACTGCTATGACAAATGGTATTCTTCAAAAAGTTTACTGGATAGACAAGAAAAATTACAAACATATTTAAAACAGTTTCATGTATAAAAATAAAATATTTTTTGAATAATTTTAAACAGAACATACAGATTGCTAGGACCATACAGCCATCTATCTACTTAAGGCATCAGCCAACTGCNCTTACCTCTGAATAATCCACATCTAAAATGTCTGGCTCTTCTTCTCCATAATTTTGACATTGTTCAAATGCTTTCTCATGGCATAATAAAACACTTATTTCTGTTCTGTAATTTATAAATTGAAAGAATTAATAAAAATTCTTTCAATTCAATTTAAAATATTACAGTGTAAGTTTTACAAATGAAATTTTTAAAATTTAAAACTTAAACAAAAACATTATAGATTATTTACAATTAGAATGAAAATTTCAATAATTTATCCTAATGTGTGCATTTTTTTTGTTAATCTTTGTAGAAAATGGCTTATCAAATTGAATGAAAACAGTTTGTCAATAAATTTTTATAACATTGTTAAAAATTCATCATATAAAAATTTAAATAAGTCTTTGTAACTTATTATGCAAGTTCATGTAAAATTACTACAAGAAACAATGTTTAAAATAAATTATAAATAAAATACTATTATTTTGTTTTTTTTATTCAAACAATAATGATATTTGGAACAAATAACTTTCTTTTATACAAAATTTGTCTTGTTTAAAATGAACTTTGTTGTTTTGTTTAGTTTTTTTCCTAAGATTTTAAATAAATTAAAAACAATTGAAGAAACATCATAAATAGTTAATCTTCAACGAATATCTATTTAAATATTATACAAATGAAAAAGTTTTATTGTGTTTGACATAAGAATTTTTGTTGGTTTTAATCACTTAATAAAAATGCACTAAATTACTAAATTATAACAAAAAATTCTCAACAAAAAGTAATAAATGAAAAATTATAAGAATTCATTTTTTATTCAAAAAATAAAAAAAATTGACATTGTTTTTATTTATATTTTGATGATGTTTTTATATAAAAAATAAATATTTTTAACAAATATAGTTTTCAGGATCCATTTAAATAATATTTCACTTAGTTTATATTAATCTTAGGTAAATTTTGTTCTTAGGTATTTGGATAAACTTCAACACTCTATTCAAAATTTATTTCATTAAGAATATTATTATTATGGAAACTGCATTACAATGAGTAATGCTTTAATGATCAATGAATAATTTGCCATTGTAACTTTTTATTATATACCCATATTTTGTTTTTATCATGTTATTTTCAATTAAGTATAGTTTATATATTTTTATATATTTTGTAATTTTTTAAATCTTGTTTTTAGCTTTTAATAATTTATATGTACTTTATTTATTTATTGTTGTCAATTGTTTTAGTTTTTATGGGACATATTAATTGTATTGTTGAAGGTAATGATCTAATGCTATATAGCATTACTGAGCAAATGTAAATAAATAATACTATAACTGTAGCATTAAAATCACTGTAATTCAAATACATAATAACAATTTAAGAGAGAATTTACTTGTTGAATGGCTTATTTAACAAAATATGACATATGACTGCTATGACAAATGGTATTCTTCAAAAAGTTTACTGGATAGACAAGAAAAATTACAAACATATTTAAAACAGTTTCATGTATAAAAATAAAATATTTTTTGAATAATTTTAAACAGAACATACAGATTGCTAGGACCATACAGCCATCTATCTACTTAAGGCATCAGCCAACTGCTCTGGGGGAAATAGAATTGAACCTGGACAAGCAATTCCCCAGGAATTTTTTGAGAATGATCTGTTCCTGATATGTTAAACCCTGTCCCTCATCACCCAGCTGCTTTCATTGTGGAGGCCAAACTCACAATTGGCATGAAAAAATCTTACTGTGTACAGAGCAAAAACTCAACAAATTAAAAAAAATAAAATGAAAAGAAAAATTTAGTCAATTTTTTTACACTAGTATTTGACTGAATATTTCATTTGTTTACAGTATGTTTAACTTAATTTCAATGATAAGAGATGAGGTTTTAATTTAAACTTGTAGCTCTAAGTTTTATAGGATTATTTAAATCTATTTTCATTTTTTATATCAATAAATCTATCTTTATTGATATATTTCATTTAAACATATCAATATTTTTTAATATTCATTTATACAAGAATTAGGTTCAACCAAAATGAGCAAAATGTAGAAATTATAATTTAAAAATGCTTAGCTTGTAGCAAAAAACTTATGAGTATTTACCGATTAATAGATGTTGCCTTATAGAATGATTACAAAGAGTTATGTGATCAAATAAATGTAATATTATAGGAAGTATTATGCAAAAGCTAATGATAAGAACAGGTAAAAAAATAATAAAATTTTTAAAAAAATGTCATATTCTTTAAAATTCTAATTAAAGTGTTTTATCTAGAAATATTAAGATATATATGTAAATAAAAAAATATTAAAAAATATTAAGAAATGACAATAAATTAAAAAATATTTCTTTAAAAAATTCTATTAGCTTGAAAGCTACCTTGATGATTCTTTAAATTAGATCAATTGGGTAATTGTTTTGAGGTAAGTTTTCATTCAATATTTTTAATATTTTATTTATAATATAAAATAAGATGTTAAACTATTCAACTAGATAATATTAAGAATGAACAAACAAACCTTGTCACTAAACCACAGAATGTATTTTCACCTTGATCTCCCATGTTACGAACTACAGGAAAACCTGAATGTTTAGTGTGGAGTAATAATTTGGCTAAATGTGATACACTTTCAATAGTATTTACAGTTTTTACAGGAGCAGATGCTGCATGTTTAGCCACAAATAATTCTAGATTTAAGCTGTATTTAAAAAGATTAAATGTTATATATAATAATTATGTAAAATAATAATAAAATATGTTAAAACTTACTTATTATTATTGTTATAATAAATAACAGGTTCAGAATCCAGAAATGGTATGCACTTAAATTCCAATAATGAATGATAGAATGGATGAGTGACAAAATCCCCCATCCATTTTGCAATCATAATTGCCACCATTATTAATAATAAAAACTGAACATCATTGGTTAGTTCCATCTAGAATTGATTTTAAAATAAAATGCAAAACAACTCAAGCTTATTTTAAAATAACAAATTTCTATAAATTAAATGATGCAACATTATTCACCATGATAACTGTCAGAGACATAGTTAATCGTGAAACTCCTCCAAAAAACGCAGCAGCACCTAACAAAGCAAATGCACCTGGATCCATCCATCCCCAATAACTTTCAGTATGGACACCAAAAATGTCTACCATTCCTCTTCCTACAAGTCTTCCCATCAATCCACCAATCAACCTAAAATGAAATAAAATTAACTTCTCAATAACTAGATTGATAATTAATTACATCAAACAAATCCTTTACCATCCAGTAAATAATTTTAATGTGAATTCAACAAACGTTTTTGATCTTACACAAGAAATATTTATGTCACCAAAGAGACCGGCATGAAACCAACCTCCAGATGACCACATTAATCAAACAATCCTTGCATACTGTCCAAAAAGGGTTCTAAAAGCTTTAGGAATATACATAGCTGACCCATCGGGCAATTGCATTAATTTTAAGGATGGAAAATCATCTTATATGCTTGGCAATACTTTTATGAAAAACTGGGACAATATGAATTAGTTATTATTATTTTTGTGATATTTTTACTTTTTATATTTGTATCTGTTTTAATTTTATACATTTTAAAAGATATCTGAATCTTTATTTATTCAATTTTATATTTTACATCTTTTAAATTTTTTTAAATATTGGAACAAAATATAAATAGTTCTGTGCATTCTAAATGTTGTTGACCTGAACCAAATCTTGTCTAAGATTGAAAATGTTTGTCAAGTTCACATTAAAATTATTTACAGAATGGTAAATGTTTTGTTTGATTCTAAAATGAAATTATAAATAATTCTAATAAAACACTTATCTACATATACTGTAAATTTAACAAATACATATGTAATTGGGCTGCAATTTGAAAAAATTGTAAACCTATAAATTCCCACTGTCCATCCATCTTTTCTTAATCTCAAGAATAGAGTTAAATACAGTAGAGCGTCATTTA
The DNA here is from genome assembly GCF_000671375.1 of Centruroides sculpturatus. Lineage (NCBI taxonomy): Eukaryota > Metazoa > Arthropoda > Arachnida > Scorpiones > Buthidae > Centruroides > Centruroides sculpturatus. Next base: position 31,781 of record NW_019384493.1, read on the forward strand.
TCCGAAATGTCGGTTATCCGAAAGCATTCTAGTCAGCAAATTTAAATTTTTGCTAATGCTGTGGCGCTGCAATCTTTGGCTATGTCTTGGGCTAATCCAATATTTTTTTATTTGTGTATGTATTTTAGCTGGCAGCACTGGTACTTTTGTGTGGTGTTTTTCTGAGGACTGTGTGTCATGCTGAATCAAACGTTTTTGATACTATATTAACTTCTAAAGTATGATTTTTTTTGTTTTTATATTTTTCAATATATTTATTTTGTTTGTAAAAAATAAAAAATAATTTTTAACGATACAATAGCCATGATTATTATTTTAAAAAGTTTACGTTAAACTTAACATCGATGAAAATTCAACGCAAAGCAACACGCAATGGAAAAAAATTTCAACATGAAATAGGTTAATATATTTTTCGTACATAATCGGTTATCCGAAAAATAAGTTATCCGAACAACCCCAGTCCCCAATTGATTCGGATAAACGACGCTCTACTGTAGATGAAAGCCAAGACCATATATGAAAAGCTTAAGAGCAGGAGACCCCAATTAACTATATACTAACTTCTGATGCAAACTGGAAGCCATGTTCTTTCAATTCAAAATTTTTTCCCTAAAAGCAGTTCGACAGATGACTCTATTCTTACAGGAAAAGTATGATGTAGAGGGGCATGACACTACCAATTTGAGATGGAAAAAATATATTAATATTTTAAAAAAATAAATTAAAAATATGATTAAAAGTTGCAGTCCAACATTGTGACGATGTCACAATAAATATTTGCTCATTATAATTACTTTTTTTTATGAGTATGAACCTTATTTAATAACATTATATTAAATTTAATATTTTATTTTCTAGACAGAAATTCTCATATTAGAATACCTGTGTTAGTAAAGAAAAAGAGAAAAGTTCAGTAGGTAAAAGTTTGGAAAGTTAATTAATTTAAACTTTTATATAGAAATAAAATACAATTTATAAAAGTGTTTATTGTTGAATAATTTAAGAATTGTATTTATATAAATAAATATTTTTAATAAAATGATAAATATTTCTCACATTATTTCTTTCATATACTGTACTGTTATTTTATTACATAAAAAAGTTGTTTGGATGCAATTTAAAAAAAATTATGGACCTATAAATTTCCACTGTCATCTATTGTCTGTCCTTCTCTAATCTCTAGAATGGAGTTACATAGATGAAAGCCGAGACCAGATATGGAAAGATTGAATTAATTGATGTTGCTATAATAGAAAATTGATCTAGAAGAATTTTATAAAATGAATTAAAAAAAAAAAATTTTTGATGATTTACTTCAAATTGTCTTTTTATATATAAACTGCACTAGCGATTTGGGCAGGAGGCCCCGATTGAACTTCTGATGCTTCGTGTTATTTCAATTCAAAAAATTTTCCCCTGAAAAGAGTTAGATGACCAGCACAAGTTGACTGCTAACAGGAAAAGTATGTACAGGGGCAAGACACTACTAATTTGAGGTGGACAGCATATATTTTAAATTAAATAAATTTAAAAAATATGATTAAAAATTGCAGCCTGGCATTGTGATGATGTCACAATAAATATTTGCTAGTGCAGTTTATATATAAAAACACAATTTGAAGTAAATCATCAAAAATATTTTTCTTAAAATTCATTTTATAAAATTTTCCTGGATAATTTTCTAATTTAGCAACATCAATTTATTCAATCGTTTATCTAAGAACTAGTATAAAGAATCATAAATTATTCTCATTTCATAAAGTTTCAAAAAACAATTTTCATAAATTTATTTTCTTAATTAAGAATAACATTTTCAACTGTTAATAGTTTTTATAACCATCTTTGAACAAAAACCTTTATAAAATATAGATTTTATATAAGTTTTTATAAGATAATTTTGATGAGATGTGAGTTTTATATTTTATAAAAACTATTATTTTTTAAAGCAAAAACTTTTTCTGATATTCATCCATTCTTATTTAGATTGTATGTTATTAAAACTACTTTTCAAAAATATAAATATCTAAAGAAAACATTTCAAAATCAAAATAGGTAGTTTGTTGATATCAATATAGTACAGAAATATAAATTTCATAATTTACAGTTTATAATCTTCAGTTTTTTAGACATTCACTAAAAGGATATGAAATAAAATAAAGTTGATATTTATATCAATGAATGTCAGTTTCAATGGAATCAGTTAAATGGTTTATATGATTACATATTGCATATATAAATTTTGATTATTCTTTTACCATCTAAAAAGCATATAAGAGATGATATAGAATATATATTTTAAGAACTTTTTGAATATTGCTTTTAATGTATAGTAAAATTTCTTTTGAAAAGCCTTGGTTTATGAACATTTTAATTTTAACACAATAATAATATTATATATCTAATTTAAAATCATAATTTTAATTCAAATTGTACTTAAGTGATTTGAATTTTGTGGATATTGACAAATTGCAGCATACATAGCATTCAAGAATTGCATAGTTGATATGAGAACATTATGTAGTAAACTCAGTAAAAGTATAATGAAAGATATATTAAAAATATTTCATATTATTGCCACTAACAATGCATTCATCTCATTCTCAAATATTCTATTTATTTCTAAATATTTATCAAATAATTAAAATTGACAGTAATGGATTTTTAAAATTTGATATCTGTTATAATTTTCCTCATTGATGATATCCAAGGCACATTTCAAACACTGATTTGAGTGTAAACATTTCTCATAGAAAAGTTTTAACGGTCTGCAAAAATTATAACTCAAAAACTGTTTTGATGAAATGATAAGAAAACAGACATTTGAGGATAAATAGATATTTTTATTGCTAATAGTCAGCAAAGAATCAATTATTTGATTATATCTTATGGTCACACTGTATCTGCGAAATCCAAAAAATTATTTAATGAAAAATAAAAATCAATAAGTATAAAAATTCTTTGTTTATTTATGAAAACATCGGTATAAAATGTATTTTCAAACAATTCCAAAAAAACAAATTTTGCATACATGTAAAATTCACATTTTTTAATTAGAACATTATCTACACCACAAGGATTTCTCTTTTGAAGTTTTTCAAAATTCAACAATTATAGTATTTCATTTAACATTTCAAAACAAAAATTAATAATATATATTATTTAAAAATATCTGTAATTAAAATTATTTTTAATTGTGGATATTTTTAATTGTGTGCATATTATATGGTAATTTTGATCTGCCTTTTAAACTACAATTTACTATTCATTATATTCATTAAAACTGAACATTATTTCTTCCTTTAAAGTAGATAGAAACAGTGTTTAAATAATACTGTATAGTTATTTATTTATCAATTGTTGATATTTGATATATAACAATTATTGCCATTATAGTTCCCAATTATATGAAAAATGACAAATAAAAGCTTAAAATTTAAAATAATTTATTAAGACATTTCTTACTGAATTTAATTTGTTATTAAAATAATTTCAATTTAAACCAAAAATATTTTTTTTTAAAGTTAATTAAAATAATAAATATAATACTTACATTTTAGGTACAACAACACCACTAGCAATTGATGTCCCCGCAGACCAACAGGCCAATAAAAAGTATAATGGAAATACAACCAACATTGGTATTATATCAAATTGATAATGTGTTTCTCTTGAAAACAAATGTCTGATAGCTTTTTCACCAGTTAAAAATAATAAAGTGGCAACTACATTAAAAAAAATTAATAATAATAAATATCAGTTTAAGTTTATAGTTTTGCAAAGTTTTAAGATATAAATTTTTGCTAAATGTTATATTATTACTTTAAAATATTTTATATACAGTGATACCCCGAGCTTACACGATAGGTGGGACCGAGCGATAACCACGTAAGTTGAATTCGCGTATGTCAGGGTATAATTTCACAATTTGCGTAAAATCAAAATTCGGATGTATGTAAGCTAATAAATGTTCTCATTAATCTTATCTCGTCTTTTGATTTATTCACGGTTACAAGAAATCACCACATAGAGTCTCTCGAGTCTCCGTAGATATAAAATACACAGAAATAAATAACACAAAATAAATTGTAGCTATGTGTTGATTCCGCGCTACACGTCCGAACATGTAAGCTGAACAATAGTGTGGGGGAGTGACTAATCAAGAGTTGCCTAGCGCTCAAACAAAAGACGATTCAACGAGATTTGAAAATCGCATAACTCCGGGTTCGCGTAAGTTGAGGTATTACTGTACTTTATAATTTACTTTGTAAGTTTGTAAGTTGGATATTTTCAAATATAAAATTAGTGTAAAGAAATGATACAACTCAGATAAAAACAAAAAATTTGTTAACTTAAATTTAAATATTTTGAATATATTGTAATGAAGTATATATTGCAATGTATATGAAGTGTACAATGACATTGCAGATTATGTTTACATCAATTATTTATTCCAGAGAATTTGTAACCTAGTGAGGTTTTTACCATTTTATTGTAAAATGGTAAATAATACTTACATTTTAGGTACAACAACACCACTAGCAATTGATGTCCCCGCAGACCAACAGGCCAATAAAAAGTATAATGGAAATACAACCAACATTGGTATTATATCAAATTGATAATGTGTTTCTCTTGAAAACAAATGTCTGATAGCTTTTTCACCAGTTAAAAATAATAAAGTGGCAACTACATTAAAAAAAATTAATAATAATAAATATCAGTTTAAGTTTATAGTTTTGCAAAGTTTTAAGATATAAATTTTTGCTAAATGTTATATTATTACTTTAAAATATTTTATATACAGTGATACCCCGAGCTTACACGATAGGTGGGACCGAGCGATAACCACGTAAGTTGAATTCGCGTATGTCAGGGTATAATTTCACAATTTGCGTAAAATCAAAATTCGGATGTATGTAAGCTAATAAATGTTCTCATTAATCTTATCTCGTCTTTTGATTTATTCACGGTTACAAGAAATCACCACATAGAGTCTCTCGAGTCTCCGTAGATATAAAATACACAGAAATAAATAACACAAAATAAATTGTAGCTATGTGTTGATTCCGCGCTACACGTCCGAACATGTAAGCTGAACAATAGTGTGGGGGAGTGACTAATCAAGAGTTGCCTAGCGCTCAAACAAAAGACGATTCAACGAGATTTGAAAATCGCATAACTCCGGGTTCGCGTAAGTTGAGGTATTACTGTACTTTATAATTTACTTTGTAAGTTTGTAAGTTGGATATTTTCAAATATAAAATTAGTGTAAAGAAATGATACAACTCAGATAAAAACAAAAAATTTGTTAACTTAAATTTAAATATTTTGAATATATTGTAATGAAGTATATATTGCAATGTATATGAAGTGTACAATGACATTGCAGATTATGTTTACATCAATTATTTATTCCAGAGAATTTGTAACCTAGTGAGGTTTTTACCATTTTATTGTAAAATTGATAGAAAAAATATTTTTTATCTCCCAAAAAACAAAGTTTTTTGGCATTTACATTACGGCATTTCATGTTTCATATATTGATATATAAATAAATTAATTAAAAATGTGATAACTTATTCATAAAAGTTAAAAAACAAACTTTTAGTATTATATACAGAATCATTTTATATAATGATTCATTGCATGATTTAGTTTTTATGTATAAATAACTACAAAATTCTCTATCAAAAAATCATTTTAATTAAGAAAAATTAAATTATCAACTATTTGTTGGTTAAAACATAACTAAACAATTATATTTTATTTAAAATTATTAATTTATAAAAGAATAAAAAAATTATATTGTTAGTAGAAAAAATATTNTACAGTATATAGAGAATATATTTTTTTTTTTAAATAATGAATAAATGAATAATAATAAACATCTTCAAGTATAAATAAATGGCACTTAAATTGAATTGTGAGGATAAAGTGATACTCCACAATTAGTTAAAAGTCAAACTTCAGCCCATTGTAGAGAATAAAGTATTTTTAAATATATTCACTAAATTAGTTTAAATTAAATATATTTTGTTGAAATTACTAACAATACTTGTAGTTACAGTAATAAAAATTAAATATTATGATTGTATAAAGTACTTATTGCAACAGATTTGTTAAAGAATGAAAAATATTTAAAGTAATTATTTTAGTGATTTTTTTGTCACTGAGTCAACTTTTGCTTAGCACTATCAAGTAGTGTTTCTGACTATTCAAGACAGTCAGAATTTCAACTGTCGTAAATAGTCAGAAACACTACCTGATAGTGCTAAGCAAAAGTTCAACCAAAAAGTAGAACAAGTTATACTAAGGAAATTTGTACAAATTATGAGAAAGTCCTTAAATTTGTAAATGAGCCAACAAATACATCCGAAAGGACTTAACAACGTATATTTGTCACCTTTTATAAGAGGAATGAATATAACCAACAATGCACTGAAAATTAAAATGTCCGTGTAACCACCTCATTCTTCTAGTCTGTAAATGCAAACTTATGGTGTACAAGTGCCATTTCGTGATTAATGTTGACTGATGAGGGGCCAAAAGCCTGAAACGTGTAGAAATACCATATCAATTAAATAAAGATGGAAAAGAAGCCATGTGATTGATTAATAACACAATCTTGTGTTTAATACTCTCAAAAATTTAGTACAACACAGTTTCGAAATAACATATAATTCAGTATCTTCATGTATCTCTGAAATGTGTATTTTAAGAGATGTATCTTCATTTTATGTATCTTCTTGTAAAGCTTAAGATCACAAACAAAATTACTTTCTAATTTTGTTTGTGATCTGAAGCTTTTGTTATTATGTTAATATTGTAAGACAGAATTATCAAGTATATGTATTTCAGTTCAGCAGTTAGAAATTCTCATTAAAGAACACTTAATACACATTACTGTACTATTTTAGAAAATAATAAAAAAATCTTTTTGACAGTAATGAAGCCAGTGACTAAAAGGGCCAATTGCAGAAACAATGTTTTTAGGTGCCAATAGTGCTTTAGAGATAGTCTAGACCAGTGTTTTTCAACCTGTGGGTCGCAACCCCCAGGGGGGTCGCAAAGCCTTACACGGGGGGTCGCGGGTAAAAGAAAAAGACAAGTGTTTGTAGGTCCTGCACTACATTTAAAAAAACTACAATTTTAGCGAGAAGGCTGTACCTATTTATTATACAGTATAATTGGTTTTTTGATTGGCATTTAGGTCTGAACGATGGGTGTCACCAGGATGGGGCCTGGGTGGGTACGCCCACCCCAGAAAATGATAACCGAAAAAGTGTTGAGCTGACTTGTAAAAAGAAGTAATAAGTAGAAAAGTAGAAGTTCAGAACTCTCGTCCTAAAGAAAAATAAATAAAAAAAAGGTCAATAGCACCCAGAGCCCAATGTTATAATGAAAAGGAAGTTTCATACTATACGTGTCTTAAGTTATTGTCGATTCTTCTTAAATTCTCATTTTAATCAACAATAATTTCTCTCAACAGAAAGAAAATTAAATACATAATTTTTAAAATCACTGATATAGTTTTAATATCGCCCTAGGGGGTTGCCAGAATTTTTTAACTTGTAAAGAGGTCGCATATTCAAAAAGGTTGAAAAACACTGGTCTAGACTGTGGTTCAGAAAAATTACATTGTAGAGCCAGTGATTCTTGCTTGCCACTGTTTAGACAGTGTTTAGAAACTGGTAAGTTGTCCTACTGTCTAAACTTCCTTGATAGCAGGTTTAGATGGTGTTTTAACTTGAGTGAAAGTTTTGTTTGTGGAAAAGTTTAAATAAAAGTGGATATTGTTCCTTTGATAAATGTAAATGGTATGAATCGACAAAATTATTCATTAATTAATTGCTTGGAGCAAAATAATAAAATTAAATACTTTAAATTTGTTTTAAATGTTCCAATTCTGATATTCAAATGGGCAAAGACATTGGGTTGTTTGAAAGTAATTTCATTTTTTACCACCAGAGGAATTAGTTGTATTCTTACCTGCCAATTTCATTTTAAACCATTTTGTCATTATATATTTTGACAGCTGACATTTCAAGACTTACAGTAAAACCCCACTTAATGCTGATTCAATATAATGTGGTCTGCTTGATGCCTAAAAAACACTCAAAATTTATGCTGATTCAAATTAATGCAGTATTTCATTGATTTGTATATAATACAATTATTCCCAAACACAAACCAATCAGCAAAAGGTGGCAATTCGTCATAGCGCTGTACTTCCCTTAAATCTATGTTTGTTTGGTGCAATTTTGGAAAAAATATAACATCATGGATGCCATAGGAAATAGCGACTTGGCTTGGCAAGAATTAACTGATAACTGCATGAACGGAGTGTGGAAGAAGTTATGGCTGAAGGTATCCAAGAATTCTCATCGAGAAGAGCCTATCACTGTATCGTTAAGTTGACAAAATTGTCAACTTAATCGATACAGGAGATGTAGATGAGCAAGATATTGGGAAGTTACTGCAGGTTTCTGGTAAGAGCCTTACCAACGATGACTTCAAGAACTAACAGAACAAGGAATCCATGTAGAACTGGAAAACAGAGATTCTGAAAACAAAAACTCAAAAAATTCTCTACAGATTTCCTTAGTAAAAGTTTGATAAGATAACCGAAATCGTTGATCAAATTGTAGCAAATGATCTAGATTTTGAAAGGAGTGCAAAAGCAAAACGAGGCATTCAGGATGCGATCTTCTGCTACTGATATTTGCTTAAGGAGAGAAAAAAGCGACAAATGAAACTTCACGACTTTATTGCAAAAAAACAAGATTTTCAGAAAAGTCAGTACCTTCGTCACAAAAAATGAACTAATTAATGTATTATTATACATTTCTGTGTGCATATGTTTATGTCTTATTTAACATATATTATTATACAAATTAATATAAAAATAACTTAAANCATTCTAAACCGTATTATCATTATATATTTTGACAGCTAGCATTTTAAGGCTTATTTGTAAAAAAATTTGTTTGATTTTGTGCAATTGTTTATTTTTTGTGTCCCATCAAATATGGAAAATCGAAAGCAGCATTTTTTTCCACAAAAAAAAAAAAACGAAATTACTTTCTGAACAACCCAATAAAACTACAATTAATTTAAATCAGATGCATTTATTTACAATTCAAGTATCATGTCAGTTATAATACATTAATGCATTTCATGGTCATTATTGTTAATCCCTTGGTCAGAATGTTCTGTTAAACAAATGAGACAATTTTAATAATTACCAAAATCCTTTTATATAAATAAAGTACGATAAGAATAATAATAAAATATTAATATTTAAAATTATTCATCTTGACAATTACAAAGGGAGAGAGCAATGTCGGAATAATTTTTAAGGAATTATTCTGAAGACGAATTTCAAATTTAGTATATAAATTTTCTAAATTTGGATTTGTTTGGTTTTTAAACCATATTCAGTGCCGGCCCGAGGCAAGTTTTAGGATGGAGCGCAATCTTATTATGGCGCCTGAGGGTGAAACCCCACCCACACACATCTTAACAGATAAGGCCATTCACATACTGGTCACATGCTTGCAATTAAAATATCAAAAAGTGAAAAAAATATTTTTTCCTTTAATTTTCTTTACCACTGAGGCGCCCCCTAGGACTTAGCACCTGGAGTGGCTGCTCCGTTCGCCCTATGGTAGGGCCGGCTCTGACCATATTGGTAATGAAATTAAATATTGAAATGGAAAAGAATTGTCATTAATTGCTGAACAATGATTGTTGACAGCCTTAAGATTTTATGTTCCAGAAGCTTTCAGAATATAGCTGATGACCTCAGAGTTTTTTCAGATGCCACAAATGAATAACCTGATTGGCTGAAGAACTCCTAAAACAGTAGAGTAATGGCGATGTAAGAGCAATTTTGCCAAGGTTCATTTAGACAGTATTCAGAAATAGATGATCGTCATCTTTGCAACACATTTTAAACCGTGGTTCAGCCAGCCAATGTCTAGATGCCATTCAGCTGTTAAATGTCATTTAATGTAATGTAATCAACAGAAATGATGTAGTGTTTCGTAGTGTAATGTAATGTAATTTAAATATAATGTAAACGCCATCTCTGCAATTGGCTGACAGAGTTTAATAGTAAACAATTATTTCATGAGAATTAAATTATATAGTAATGTTCCTAATTCTGTTAAATAGATAAAAGCAAAAAGAAAAACATAAAGTGGCATGAAATTTTTTTTTCAAAGAGGTTGACTTTATACAAAAAATCTAAGTTTCATCATCAGTAATCAGTTCTCTGCTATAGTTTCTGGATACAAATTCACTGAGTTCAGCGTTAATAAAGATCCTTTAGTATTAACACAAGCACTTTCGACGCGTGTATAACCGTCGTCTTCAGGTGAAAAGAACAAATTTTAACAAAACAAACGTGCAGGATATTCCAAAGGAACAGAATATTTAAATTCAAACCAAGTGTCTGGAAATTCTGTTAAGAACGTGCAACTAGTTTTTGATATGTTCGAATCTTTATATCTTACGATGCTAGTGGTGCATGCATGGAAATGCTACCGTGTTGGTGATACGATGTTAGGTGCGTTTCGTTTTTTAGACGCCGATACAAGGCAATCCACACCCCGGGTAGATCGAGGGTGGGAACATTGCACGCTTCTGAAGTAGCCGTGAGAAGCACTTCCCAGATGAACACCAGCCTTCGATTGTTGCAGCATTTAATTATTGCCGTTCTGGGCCATAACGGGTTGTAGCCTTGCTCCAGAACTTTTTTAGCGAGCTCTGTAGAACATCTTCCTTTGGCTATGTCATCCTGATGCTCAGCAAGGCAGGAAATTCCTGTTGTTGCTACTATGTCTCTTGTAATAGCTCCCGTTGCCGGATTTTCTAGGTGTATCGTGTAAGCCCCTGACTTTTCTAAGTCAGGGGTTTTCTAGGGGTTTTCAGGGGTTTAGTGCTTCTCACGGCTACTTCAGAAGCGTGCAATGTTCCCACCCTCGATCTACCTGGGGTGTGGATTGCCTTGTATCGGCGTCTAAAAAACGAAACGTGCCTAACATTGTATCGCCAACGCGGTAGCATTTCCATGCATGCGCCGCTAGCATCGTAAGATATAAAGATTCGAACATATCAAAAACTAGTTGCACGTTCTTAACAGAATTTCCAGACACTTGGTTTGAATTTAAATATTCTGTTCCTTTGGAACATCCTGCACGTTTGTTTTGTTAAAATTTGTTCTTTTCACCTGAAGACAATGGTTATACACTCATCAAAAGTGCTTGTGTTAATACTAAAGGATCTTTATTAACGCTGAACTCAGTGAATTTGTATCCAGAAACTATACAAAGCTTGGCGTGAGTTTTTAAATTTAACTTTTTACAGTTCTTTGCTGATGAGCACACATGCTTCACATTGCTCATCTGTTAATGTCTTGAAAACAATATGAGAACTGATGCAATGCATCTGTTCTCATATTGTTTTCAATAATTATTTATATAATTATTTTATATATTTATTTAATATTTATATAATAATTTTAATATATTGTTCAAGTCATTGCGGGAAAAAAAAAATGTATAGAACCAAA
>NW_019384493.1:43443-60444 GCF_000671375.1 Centruroides sculpturatus
AATATATTGTTCAAGTCATTGCGGGAAAAAAAAAAATGTATAGAACCAAATGAAATTTCCTGGGAGATTTATTAATTGTCTATAGTCTGTTTTGATCTCTTTCCAAACTTGGAATCATATTTTTGTTTCTTTTAAAATTTTGAGAAGAAACAGACTTCTTACAGAAAAACAAAATGGTACGGTTGAAAGGAAATGTCAAGTGCGTTAGCAAAAAATCTGAAATCTCAAAAAAGTAAAATAATTTCTGCACTATGGGGCATCAAAATTTAATCCTTTATGTTTGTACAAGAAAATGGCATATGAATAGTTGAAAGTTAAGCACATTTGTCTTTTTGAAGATTCTTATCTTCATCAATTTGCTTTGTATTACTTCAAATTACAATGGTTTCTTTTTCTTGACAGTAATTAATTTTTTATTAAAACTATTTATATATAGATACTGATGTCTAAAGATTTCCCAAATTAAAGAAATTGTTGGAGATGTATATATGTATGTATAAATATATGAATGTATACAAAAATCAATATAAAATAATTTTACCAGTTATTTTGTATTAATCCAATTTATAAAAATTAGAAAAACAAAGAAACTGAATAATTACCTTCATTGAAAGTACCATTAGTATAACGTGTACCATTAATATACTTTTCAGTTCCTTCAGGGCAAGTATAATATTCAACTGTTTTTTCAGTATGTAAAGGTAGTGGACCATCACAACTAGCTTTGTAATTATTATCCCAATGACATGTGAACTGACTGCAACTGAATGCAGCTGGCAAAAATACTGATATTGTTCCCATAATAATCTAAAATAAGTAATAATGTTTATAATATACAGTTATGTTTATAAAAACTTATTGAAATTTAAAATATTTACCATTATTAGTACTGGTTCCATTAACTTGACAAATTTTTCTTCCAAAGGAGATTTTACATATGATAATAATAGTCTTCTTCCTCGTGCAATTTTTAAATTAATAAATGTAAACATTGCTCCCATAATTCCTCCTAAGATACCAACAATAACTGTTGGAATAAGAGCTATAAAATTTAAATCAATACCTGTTTCTACCTAGAAAAAAAAATGTAAAGTTTTAATGTGTTAGAATGTGCAAATACCTTGTAAGTACATTAAATTAAGACACATTAAATTTTTTTTTTTATAAATTGTTGCTATACCTGGAAAAGAATGTATTTTTCTGTTCGAAAGAGTCCAAAATTTCCTTGATAACGAAAAGCAGTGAAAGCTGAATTAAAAAGATCAGTAGTAAATGAAGCTACCATACAACAAAAAAATGTTTGCCAAGATAGCTTCATATTCCAGAAAGAAGATACTTCTTCCATTGAAAACAAGAGTCCACCAACAGGAGCACCAAAAGCTGAAGCAACTCCAGCAGCAGCACCAGCAGAGATAAAATTTCTCCTATAATATTGAATGAATATACATGTAATTAAAGAACAGTAAGAAACAATGACTCCATATTAACAACAACATCCAATTGAAGCTTCTAAGAGCCATCAAATAACTTTATTCAAAACAACTGAAATCTCAATTTTTTTAAATAAAGTTATTTGATAGCTCTTAGATAGAATATGTCAGTAATACAAGTATAATTTTTCTAAATTTTACTAAATATAAACATTGTTATCTACTATACTAAAGAAAATTATCTATCATATTAAAGAAAATTAAACAAACATTCTACTTACGTTAGAAAAATTGTTTGAGTTAATTTTTTAATATTTTAAAATGACTTTTTTATATATCAATACATTAGTGAACATTTAAAACACACAAAACATTAATATTCATTAACATCCATTTTAAAATAATATGGATATTAAAATGTATTATAAGATACAAATAAATTCATAAAAAGAACTACAGGTCTGTTATACATTAAGTTATTAAGCTAAGAAACAGAGGCTAATCCCTTAAATGTTGATTTATGCTAAAATATTAAAATATATTAATATGAAATTATATTCATTAACACATTTAAATTTTTCAAGTTTTGTTCATTTATATGCATTATCTACAAAACCATTTCCCTTTTGCTCTCTTTCTCTAATGAAATTCCAATTTCACATTCTTAAGAATACAGATATTTTTTATATTTATTACTTAATTATTAATATTTAACTTTAAATTTATTTAATTAACATTACATTTAAAAAAATATATAGTAGTTCCTGTATTTGAAAGGATTAATCAAATGCAACAATTATACTTCCTTATTTATTGAAACAATTTAATTATCAGTTTACAAGAAAGACTAAAAATATAGTTTATATTACAATTTAATTTAATGTAAAGACTAAAGCAAAAATTTTCTCAAATAACTTCAGAATAAAAAACTTTTTTTTATAGAAATACAATTCAGTAAAAATCTAGTAAAATTAAGTAACATAAGAATCATTATTTCACACTTTCAGTCATTATTTAAGCTATTGTCAACAATAAAAAACTTTAAATATAAGAATTATGCAAACTGATATTGAATATTTCATTAAATCACTCTTAAATTTTTACCAGCAAAATTATTCACTAATTGAATATTTTGGTTGTGTAAGTAGCCATCTTCAGGATAAAATCAATAACTACTCTTAATTACCATTTGTGTTTCTTTTATTTTATTTTTAATTGTTTTTATTTTGTTCTATATTTGTGTTAATTCAAAGTCCATGTATTCCACTATACATATTCTATTCCTTTTATTGCTTGCATCCTGTAGATAACTACTTAGACAACCAAAGATGTTTGAGTAATAAATAATTTTCCCAATAAAGGTTTAAGAATGATTTAATGCTAAATACATTATTGAAATATATATCTGTATTTCAATAATATTTAAGAATTCTAACATTCAAATTTTTATTCTTTTATTATACAATTAAATTTTTAATTTATCTGAACTTATATAAACCAATTTTAAATAAAATCAAATTTGTAAAAATTAATGCTATATGTATAAATAAGCTAATATTAAAATACAATAAATCAATTTATTTATTTCTATTTTTTAAACATAATTATTTCATTTAATTACTTTTAAAATATAGTAAAAGAAAATAATTTGTTCAATATTGCACTTCTATCCTGTAATGAATGTCACATCAAATTGAGAACTATTTTTTATAAAAATAAAATATGCATTTTTTAATATTATTTGTTACTTTTATTATCTGACATACTGCTCTACTAAATTTTATTTTTGCACTAGTTTCAACAGATATTTTATTGTACAGAATCATATCAAAGTTTTACTTTGCTGAGGTAAGGTTTAACAGCGAGTTGAAATGATACTGATAATGCTTTTTGGCCTGGTTAACACTAAAGATATATTGCTTACTTCATTAGATTAACCAAAGTGGCTAGTTTAACTTGTTTTACTCTGTTATTAAAACTATTGGAATTTAAGAATATTTGAATAAGTTTATATTTATGTTCCAGAAAAAATTTATTTTTTAAATCATTTGTTGACTAATTAATTAAAATAAGAAAGTCGCATATAAAATTTGTCTTCATTTTAAATTGTCTGCATAGTCTTCCTACAAATTGAATGTATAAATTCAATTTCCTTCTTACAACAGTATTTTTGAGGTTTGCCAATTTATAATGGGTAGGATTAATAGAAAGTTATTAAAATATAAATTTTATTTTAAAATTAATGTAGAACAGATTTAAAAACTCAACATCAAACTAGCAACAAATTAATACAAATCAAACATTTTTGGTCTATTTACAGATCATCATCAATAAGAACCAGATTTGTGTATTTAAGATTGCATATTACTGATGCTTTTAACTTGCATCATTAAAATATCAGTAATTTAATATAAAATTATAATTTTATAATTAAATTTAATATTTAATATTATTACTGATGTAAGTTGAAATGTGTCTGTCTGCCAGCAAATCTTACTAACATCTATTATGTCATACTTTTTACATGGGAGAGGATAAACATGAAACAATAGGTGACACAAGAGATTTGAAAATTATGACATCACAAAACATTATTAGAATAATGTTTCATATAGATGTGCCCCAAAGTCAAAGATGAATAAAAATACAGTATATGTTTCAATAAAATTGTCTTTTTAGTAGGAAACAATTTGCCACATACATTACAACACAGACTTTTTCTATCTGTTTTAATTGTTTAGAATCCAAATCCTGTACATATTTTCTCAGCAATTAAGATTTAGTTTTTGCTGTTTTATCCATATTGTTAGTTGAACTGAACTCAACTCAACAGAAATTTTTCTTTGCATTTCTATATACAGAAGTTGAACTATTTTAATCATAAGAAACTGCCTCTCTTATATTTATGGTGAATTCAGCTTGTGGGTCTACCAAATAGCAGGAGTAGATTAATGATGTTAACATTAATTATCCACTGGGGCCCAAATCATATCTATCTCAAGATTTTGACATCATAACATTTAAAATGTACTGTAGAGGAAGGAAATGTACTGTTTTGTACATACATTATTAATATTACATTAAATTTCAAAAATTTTTTACAGGCCTATTCCTAGACCCTCTTTCCTTTAGGTACTCCTTAACCCACAGACCCTAGTAAGGTCATTCCATAATTTTCTAAAGCCATCCTTATTATAGTTTGTCTAGTTATGTTCTTGTATATTTGAAATAGTAGCGTTTTAAGATATATTCTATTTCTGTTAATATACATACCTATCTTCTGAATTTCTAAATCTTGAAAAAAATGGCAATCTAAAACCCAAAGTAGTTGATTTAAACTGGCTTAAACCAGCTCCAACAGATGCGCTAAAAAATAAAATATTTCATTTTTCACAAACTAAATTAAAACAAATTAACTTTTCAATAACTGTAAAAATAAATATATCATGATGCCTTTTTAAACATACTTTCATTTCAATATAAATTAGCAGTTAGATATGCCTTTAGTTAAACTTTCCATTAACCAATTTAAATAAAAAATTTGGAGGAATCAATAATTAAAACAACATAAAAAATACTTTTAATTGCTCATCTATTTTGCATTAATATGAGTTATACTTTTAAAAATCACATTTTAATTTACATTAAATATATTTAGTGCATATTAATAATTATTATTAAGATGAAAATGTTTGACAGTTATAAAATATTCTATATTCATTCAAAAAATAATTTTTAATTTATGATTAAAATCGTATATTAAACAAAATCCATATAAAAATTATAAAGGTTAATATATATTAAGTATAAATTTTTAATAACTTTAAATATTTCATAAAATTTTAAAGACTTTTTAAATTTAAAGTTTTTATACCCTAAATGGATCATGGGTCCTTCTGGTCCAACAGGCATCCCACTAGAAACAGCAAGAACACATGATAAAAATTTGACTATGAGTGTTTTGATATTAAATATATGACGTACTAATGTTCCATTTAAATATGCAATGATTTCAGGTATACCAGATCCTCCAGCACTTGGACGAATAAACTAAAAAAAAGATAAATAGTGTTTTAGAATATAAAAATTACTATTTATTTTAAAAAAAAAATTCTCAGCAATACTAATATAATTAAATATTTTGAATCATTCCTAACAAATTAATGTTAATTTGCTGTAATTTGTGTGTGTAAACATACACAAAACATCTTATAAAATTAAGAAGAAAAATGTTATGAAAAAATATTTTAAAATAAAGCAACTTATTTACAAAAAAAATTACGTAAAAATGGTTAAAATATTTACCAAAAAATTTAAATAAAAAGTACATAAAACTAAAAAATAAGTATTAAAATTCTAAAAAAGTGACAACATTTTATTACTGTTACTATGTGAATATTTTATGTTTATATAAATCCAAAGACTTTAATTTTGTACTTGTATTTAATCAGTTAATTCTAAAATTTAAAACATACAGATACCCTTTAATAATTGTTTAAAATAAAAATAATGCTTTAAACTAATGAAAAGCTTTTCATTTTACTTCATTTAAATTGTTATACATTAGTTGTTATTGTTTAATAAGTAAAATGAAATTTTTGTACAATAATATTTTATAAAGCAAGTAATTCTCAATGTGTAAAATACCCATTGAGTATATGAATTATCATCCTCAAATCAATTAAAATGCTTATTTAAAAAAATAATTTAGAAATATTAAAATCTTTATTAAGATTTTTAAGTATTGCATAACATAAAAAAATTTAAAAGTTTTATCAATAAGAATAAAAAAATATTATTATTATTGTGGTTTTAAATTTTTATATATTAATATAAATCTTCATTTTAATAATTCCAAAAATAAATTTTTGATTTTCAAAATAGAATATATATTTATAGAAATTTAAACCAACAGTCACCACACATATAAATTAAAATAGCAAAAATAGATTTATACAGGAAACTTTCAGATTAACAAATGTGAGGGGACCTATATTTTAAATATTTAATATGAAAGGAATAACAACAAGTGATTAGTTATGACTTTGAAAGTGTAAAAATGCATTTAGAAATAAACTTTACTAATAAAGCATAGGCAAAACTAAAAATGTATGACACATGTTTAATTTCTCCGTAATTCTATTGTAAACTATTTTTAAATAGTGCTGCAGGCTGATGATTTATAATGGTGCGATTCATGATAATGTTGTCACTAATTAGCTGAGACTCATACAAATGCACATTAAACACAGGAATTAGCTTCTTTTAATGTCAGAAATCTGTAGATAGGAAATAAAAAGTCAGTTTTTAATAAGCAAAAATATTGCAATACTGGCAAAAAAAACTGCAACAACTTTTCTTCAAAAGTAGTCCAACTGGCAAAGAGTTGAAGTATCTAACAATGCTGCCCCATGTTTGTGTTTGAAACCATCCATAATTGTTGAATATAGTAATACTCTTAGTTAAAGCTAGCATCCTCAACCCCTCCTCAAACAGATATTTTTGATATAATTTGCTGCAACATGAATGGTCAGAGTTTAAAATAAAAGGAATTTTACCAGAAGATTTTGAAATTTGTTTATTATACAATATAATAAACTCCATGTGTCCATATACTATATTTGCCAAGATTGTCAGTTTTCAATATAAGGAAAAGTTTATTATAAGAATCCAAAATTAGGAAATTTTCTGCACATCTGATAGATTTAAAATATTAAATTAGTTGATAGTTATATTGATATGTTCAGATACATTGTTAACTGTATTCTGATTCAAAAATATCATGTTTTAAAGTGACTTTTAAAATTAATTTTTTGTTTATTTCAAATTAATGAAATCAACATCCTAATTTCTCAAAATATTTGAAAGTTTTATAAATTTATATCTGAATTAATCTTTCTAATATCAAATAATTCAAATTAGATACATACATATATTTAAATAAAATTAATACATACTACAATTAGAGATGAACTTGAAATTACAAATATTAAACTGATTCCAATAACCCAAATCCAAGCAATCATCATTTCATCTTCCTAAAATAAATTTTTATTAAAATTTTATATTTTAATGTCAATATGTTATGAAATTGTAAAATCTATTAAATCATTATATATATATATATATATATTTTGACAGCTGACATTTCAAGGCTTATTTGTAAAAAATTCTNAACGATTCATTCTTTGTTCAAATGTTTAAATTGTGCTATTTATTCAGCAGTTTCTTTTGTAAGTTTAAGAAGACAGTAATAAATATAAATTTTGGAGATGATGTTTATCATCAACTCCAAAATTAATTTTTATGACACAAATAAAATTAATAATTTTTCATTTTTTCAAACAAAAAGTTTATAAATTAATAGTATTGCTAGTGTAAATTGAAATTCAAAACTATGAAAATCAAAGTTGTGCACAATAAGATTATTACAGCATATTTTCTAATTTTATATCTAGGCATGAAAAGAAATATTATAATGTATAAAGTATGGGATATTACAGTAACTAATACATTAGAATAAATAATATAATTTTTTAAATCTTAACTTTATTACATTTTATACGTAGCTAATTTTCAATTGCTCTTCATCATTAACTCACTCGAATAAATTCTCGTGCCTTCTCCCATTTAAAATCGGCGAATAAATCAATCACTTGATGAAGAAGAAATCCAACCATTCCTACACAAAATCCTATCAATCCCATCATTATCCACCGGTCCCAATCCAATCTTAATAGAGGTAAAAAATGATTAAAGTAATAAATAAATTTAATAACTTTTTTCTTTACAACAGCAGTTTATACAATTATGAAAATTATAAAAATTATTTAAGACATACATAAATGTTCTTAAATATATTAAGAATTAGAATTATTTTATTCTCTCTCAGAAATTATCATCTGAAAACAGATTTTTAGAAATATGATAGTAGCTAATAATTAATTTGCTAATGTTAATTGTATATTAAATCAATTCAAATTTACCGTGAAGGTTGTCTTGTAAGCCAATCTTTGTAGACTTTACTATGAGGAGGTAAATAATCCAAACTTTCATATTTTCTAAGAATTTCTCTTTCTTTCTCTGTATATTTATGATTGACATATGCACTTTCTAAATCTCGTCCCTGAAATATAAAACAAATATTTTTAAGCAAGTTAGGTTTACTTTAAAATTTAATTATTTTCTATATACATTTTAACACTTTACTACTTTGTATCCAAGAGGCATTTATTTTTTATTCTTCTTCAGATATAATTTCTACCAATGATAATTTTACTGATTGCACATATTTAATGACAAAATATATGTTTTTAATACAGTTTAAAAACAAAATAAAAGAACATAAGTTCTAGTGCTTTCAAACTTTGTGTCTAACACCAAGAATTCTTCTGATTATCAATTAATGTAATATAAGCCTTCTGTTGCTAAGGGAACAGAAAAATAAATAAATAAATTTTGTTTGCTTCCTCATTCCTATAGCAACCTAATAGCATAAATACAGTTAGTTATTTTTTAAATAAAATGTACAGTACATGTATTATAATCATAATAAAGAAATAGTGTGTGGTGCCATCTGTTATCAGATTTTGTTATAAAAAGTTTCTATATATTTAATAATTATAAAATGGGAAAAAGCCTAATTTTGATGGTAGATATGAGATTTATAAAAAACTAAATGCTAAGAATAAGAAAAATCTTCATTAAGTCCAATCCCACTTGAGATATGACACATGATCACTCTTTGTCTCTCCACCCTCTTGACCTTTCACAACCAAAATTTAATATCATCAATGTCCCTTAAACACAAGCTACCATGGCAAATTTTGTTTCTTAATCTTTACCCCTTCCCAAGATACTAAACAAAACAGATGCCAACACACACACTATCTATGAAATTTTTCCTGTTTTCTTTGACTTTTCAGGTTCAGGGGTCTCAAAATGTAGAGATTTGTAAAAAACTTGAAGGGACAAATTTGATGTGATTCTATAATATAGTGATAGATAGCACACTAATCATTTGTTACGAAAAACTTTTAACATATAAGCGTTAAATGAAGAAGACGAAAGTGTGTATCCTGGAAAGCGCTTGTCAATTTAGTGACATACATATATAATTTAACGCTTATATGTTAAAAGTTTGACGTGATTCCAATACTTTTCCTTGTTATGTATATATAACAGCCAGGAAAATAAAATGCATAATGTTGAATAATATTTATATATATAAATTACTATATGTATATATCAGGGGTGGCCAACCTGCGGCTCGCGAGCCACATGTGGCTCTTTGAAGGATTATTTGTGGCTCTCTATAGATGTACCCGAGTTCCCTTTTCATTTTTGTGTTATTATATTTTTAAAAATTATCATCGTTCCGTATGTGTTTCAAAATGTCTTTTAAATTACTAACAACAAATATGAAAGACTAAGTGCAACGTTGTAACAAATTTCATTTCCGTCCAAGTTAAGAATGATATGACTCATCGAAAACTGCGCGAACGAACATAAACAGTGGCGTAATCGTCCGTTATCGACCGACTCCAGACCGATTTTGAATTTGTAAACTGTCATTGCAACGGACAGTTGACATTGTGCTCTGGAGGAAACAATTTGTATCACTCTTGCTACGGATATAATTTGTAATCTGGAATTTTTGCATACCTTTTTAATACGTATTTAATTGCGGCTCGCGAAAAATTTCAATTTTGAAAAATGGCTCGGACTATCAAGGAGCTTGGCCACCCTGGGTATATATATTGAGGCCCCATGAGTAATCTACCAATATGATATGAATACTATTGAGTGAATGCAGTGCCGTAACTAGGCAGGTGCAACATGTGCACCTGTACAGGGCCCACTTGGAAGGGGACCCAAAATACATGTACAGTGATACCCCGAACTTACGCGATAGGAGGGACCGAGCGATAACCGCATAAGTCGAATTCGCGTAAGTCGGGGTATAATTTCGCAATTTGTGTAAAATCCAAATCGGATGTATGTAAGCTAATAAATGTTCTTGTTAATCTTATCTCATCTTTTGATTCATTCGCAGTTACAAGAAATCACCACATAGAGTCTCTCAAGTCTCCGTAGATATATCAAACACAGAAATAAATAACACAAAATAAATTGTAGCTATGTGTCGATTCTGCGCGACACGTCTGAACATGTAAGCTGAACAATAGTGTGGGGGGAGTGAGTAATCGAGAGCTGAGTGGCGCTCAAACAAAAGACGAATCGACGCGATTTGAAAATCGCGTAACTCCAGGTTCGCGTAAGTCGAGGTATTACTGTATTTGTTTTATTATTTTCCCAAACCTAATTAATTAAGGGGCCTAAATGCAATGTCTTGCACAGAGCACAGGAATGGCTAGTTACAGCACCAAGTGAATGAGTTGTGATTGAATCCTAATGGAAAATGATTTCTGTCTGTCATGGCTTATGCACCTAAGGTTCCTTCCGAATGGATATTAGAGGGTGATCTCTATGTGTAAAGTTAGTAATATCAAGGTATTGACTACCCAACTCAATTTTCTGGCTAGATTGAAATCAGAAAGGCTGTACACCCTCTCTCCCCAATGTACCTTCATGGCAGATTTTACAAACCACCTTTATTTAATAAACAGTATATATAGAAAAATAATAAATTTGTGTAATGAAAATATAATTATCAATTTTAAAACATAATCAAATATAGTATGCTCTTGCTAATCTGGACTATTATTGTACAGAGTTTTTCAAATTAGTGAAGTTATTTATAAAGAAAAGGAAGTCAAAAAGGACAACATACAATATATAAATATTTAAATTCTTTTAAAATACTGTATTTGTTGCATATATTTATTTTAAAATGTGTAATGCATGCTAATTTATTATATTTTAAAAATAATCTAAGGTTTCTTTGTTTTTAGCTGGAATGTTTAATGTTAAAATAAAATTGGTTAGAATTAAGTATAGTTGGATTAGCAATACTGCAAACTATTACCAAACACTTGATCAATCTTCATTTATCATGTTTGATAACAGTTTTAATAGCCCATATTACTTATTTAACATACTTAAAAATAAATAATGTTATTAAGATATATTAAATTTTAATATATATTATTAAATTTTAATATATCTATAAAAATAAATATGTTAATTACTTTTTTCTGTCCAAGACTAGAAGAAAATAGAGATTAAAATTGAATGTTGTCTCAACTGCATTATATCAATCAAAGATTCACATTTGATTGGCTAAACCACAACAGAATCTATTACTTTACTTATTTAATCAAATATATGCCTTTAAAAAAATCAATTTGAATATCTATCAAAATTTTAAAGACTAGAGATATAAGAAAACAGTAGCTAGAATAATAAAAATCTAATCTAAATATTTAATTTTTAATTAAATATACTTAAATTTGAACTACTAAAATTTTTGTTTTTATGTAAACATAGATTTTATGTAAACAATAAAAAAGAACTAAATAAATAACTCATTGAATTATTTTAATTAAAATAATACATTAAGACTTCCAATGCATTGTTTATTATAATTTCAATTAATAAATAATAACTTTTCAAAATGTAAACATCCATTTGCAGAGGGGGGAATGTAGTACTAATATACAGGTCGTGTATTATTTTAATCAACATAAATCACCATATCTGTTTTAAATAAACTCAGATTTTAAAATAAATCTTGAAAATAAAGTATATAGAACACAAGTGGTATACAGTAATTTATCTTAAACAAAATTTTGTCTGACAAAGTCTCTTCTTTTTGTATTTAGAGTTTAATCTATAAAGTTAGTTACTTGTATTTTGTCACCTTATATTGTTTATCTTTATGTATGTTTTGATAAGAGTATTTAATTTAGATACTCTTTGTCTCTCCACCCTCTTGACCTTTCACAACCAAAATTTAATATCATCAATGTCCCTTAAACACAAGCTACCATGGCAAATTTTGTTTCTTAATCTTTACCCCTTCCCAAGATACTAAACAAAACAGATGCCAACACACACACTATCTATGAAATTTTTCCTGTTTTCTTTGACTTTTCAGGTTCAGGGGTCTCAAAATGTAGAGATTTGTAAAAAACTTGAAGGGACAAATTTGATGTGATTCTATAATATAGTGATAGATAGCACACTAATCATTTGTTACGAAAAACTTTTAACATATAAGCGTTAAATGAAGAAGACGAAAGTGTGTATCCTGGAAAGCGCTTGTCAATTTAGTGACATACATATATAATTTAACGCTTATATGTTAAAAGTTTGACGTGATTCCAATACTTTTCCTTGTTATGTATATATAACAGCCAGGAAAATAAAATGCATAATGTTGAATAATATTTATATATATAAATTACTATATGTATATATCAGGGGTGGCCAACCTGCGGCTCGCGAGCCACATGTGGCTCTTTGAAGGATTATTTGTGGCTCTCTATAGATGTACCCGAGTTCCCTTTTCATTTTTGTGTTATTATATTTTTAAAAATTATCATCGTTCCGTATGTGTTTCAAAATGTCTTTTAAATTACTAACAACAAATATGAAAGACTAAGTGCAACGTTGTAACAAATTTCATTTCCGTCCAAGTTAAGAATGATATGACTCATCGAAAACTGCGCGAACGAACATAAACAGTGGCGTAATCGTCCGTTATCGACCGACTCCAGACCGATTTTGAATTTGTAAACTGTCATTGCAACGGACAGTTGACATTGTGCTCTGGAGGAAACAATTTGTATCACTCTTGCTACGGATATAATTTGTATTCTGGAATTTTTTGCATACCTTTTTAATACATATTTAATTGCGGCTCACGAGAAATTTCAAATTTTGAAAAATGGCTCGGACTATCAAGGAGCTTGGCCACCCTGGGTATATATATTGAGGCCCCATGAGTAATCTACCAATATGATATGAATACTATTGAGTGAATGCAGTGCCGTAACTAGGCAGGTGCAACATGTGCACCTGTACAGGGCCCACTTGGAAGGGGACCCAAAATACATGTACAGTGATACCCCGAACTTACGCGATAGGAGGGACCGAGCGATAACCGCATAAGTCGAATTCGCGTAAGTCGGGGTATAATTTCGCAATTTGTGTAAAATCCAAATCGGATGTATGTAAGCTAATAAATGTTCTTGTTAATCTTATCTCATCTTTTGATTCATTCTCGGNTATATATTGAGGCCCCAAGAGTAATCTACCAATATGATATGAATACTATTGAGTGAATGCAGTGCTGTAACTAGGCAGGTGCAACATGTGCACCCGCACAGGGCCCACTTGGAAGGGGGACCCAAAATACATGTATTTGTTTTATTATTTTCCCAAACCTAATTAATTAAGGGGCCTAAATGCAAAGTCTTGCACAGAGCACAGGAATGGCTAGTTACAGCACTGAGTGAATGAGTTGTGATTGAATCTTAACGGAAAATGATTTCTGTCTGTCATGGCTTATGCACCTAAGGTTCCTTCCCAATGGATATTAGAGGGTGATCTCTATGTGTAAAGTTAGTAATATCAAGGTATTGACTACCCAACTCAATTTTCTGGCTAGATTGAAATCAGAAAGGCTGTACACCCTCTCTCCCCAATGTACTGTACCTTCATGGCAGATTTTACAAACCACCTTTATTTAATAAACAGTATATATAGAAAAATAACAAATTTGTGTAATGAAAATATAATTATCAATTTTAAAATATAATCAAATATAGTATGCTCTTGCTAATCTGGACTATTATTGTACAGAGTTTTTCAAATTAGTGAAGTTATTTATAAAGAAAAGGAAGTCAAAAAGGACAACATACAATATATAAATATTTAATTTCTTTTAAAATACTGTATTTGTTGCATATATTTATTTTAAAATGTGTAATGCATGCTAATTTATTATATTTTAAAAATAATCNTGTAAGCTGAACAATAGTGTGGGGGGAGTGAGTAATCGAGAGCTGAGTGGCGCTCAAACAAAAGACGAATCGACGCGATTTGAAAATCGCGTAACTCCAGGTTCGCGTAAGTCGAGGTATTACTGTATTTGTTTTATTATTTTCCCAAACCTAATTAATTAAGGGGCCTAAATGCAATGTCTTGCACAGAGCACAGGAATGGCTAGTTACAGCACCAAGTGAATGAGTTGTGATTGAATCCTAATGGAAAATGATTTCTGTCTGTCATGACTTATGCACCTAAGGTTCCTTCCGAATGGATATTAGAGGGTGATCTCTATGTGTAAAGTTAGTAATATCAAGGTATTGACTACCCAACTCAATTTTCTGGCTAGATTGAAATCAGAAAGGCTGTACACCCTCTCTCCCCAATGTACCTTCATGGCAGATTTTACAAACCACCTTTATTTAATAAACAGTATATATAGAAAAATAATAAATTTGTGTAATGAAAATATAATTATCAATTTTAAAACATAATCAAATATAGTATGCTCTTGCTAATCTGGACTATTATTGTACAGAGTTTTTCAAATTAGTGAAGTTATTTATAAAGAAAAGGAAGTCAAAAAGGACAACATACAATATATAAATATTTAAATTCTTTTAAAATACTGTATTTGTTGCATATATTTATTTTAAAATGTGTAATGCATGCTAATTTATTATATTTTAAAAATAATCTAAGGTTTCTTTGTTTTTAGCTGGAATGTTTAATGTTAAAATAAAATTGGTTAGAATTAAGTATAGTTGGATTAGCAATACTGCAAACTATTACCAAACACTTGATCAATCTTCATTTATCATGTTTGATAACAGTTTTAATAGCCCATATTACTTATTTAACATACTTAAAAATAAATAATGTTATTAAGATATATTAAATTTTAATATATATTATTAAATTTTAATATATCTATAAAAATAAATATGTTAATTACTTTTTTCTGTCCAAGACTAGAAGAAAATAGAGATTAAAATTGAATGTTGTCTCAACTGCATTATATCAATCAAAGATTCACATTTGATTGGCTAAACCACAACAGAATCTATTACTTTACTTATTTAATCAAATATATGCCTTTAAAAAAATCAATTTGAATATCTATCAAAATTTTAAAGACTAGAGATATAAGAAAACAGTAGCTAGAATAATAAAAATCTAATCTAAATATTTAATTTTTAATTAAATATACTTAAATTTGAACTACTAAAATTTTTGTTTTTATGTAAACATAGATTTTATGTAAACAATAAAAAAGAACTAAATAAATAACTCATTGAATTATTTTAATTAAAATAATACATTAAGACTTCCAATGCATTGTTTATTATAATTTCAATTAATAAATAATAACTTTTCAAAATGTAAACATCCATTTGCAGAGGGGGGAATGTAGTACTAATATACAGGTCGTGTATTATTTTAATCAACATAAATCACCATATCTGTTTTAAATAAACTCAGATTTTAAAATAAATCTTGAAAATAAAGTATATAGAACACAAGTGGTATACAGTAATTTATCTTAAACAAAATTTTGTCTGACAAAGTCTCTTCTTTTTGTATTTAGAGTTTAATCTATAAAGTTAGTTACTTGTATTTTGTCACCTTATATTGTTTATCTTTATGTATGTTTTGATAAGAGTATTTAATTTAGATAAAATTTAGATTAAATTTATCCTTGTAAAAATACAATGATTTTATCAAAATACAAATATAAAAATAATAAATAAAACAAATTGAATACCATTGAAATTACATATAGTAATGTTTTTATTAATATTCAAAAATATATATTTTTTTAAATAAATCTAATCATAATTTACATATAATACATTTGCTAGATGTAAAAGCAAATTAAATCTTTATAATATTCAAATTCTAAATGAAAGAATTTAATTCAGACATTAAATGTTTATTGGAAGAGTTAACATGCTGTAAATAATTTAATTATAAAAGATAAAATGTTATAAAGTCATTTAAAATTTAAAAAAAGCATGAAATTAGCAATAAATGTTGCATAGCATAATACATAAATCTTACTTTAGCAAAGAAATGGTGTGTTTCATCATCATCTTCTGGTAGAGGCGATCCAACATCACCTGGGTCATTGGTTACATGCTTGAAAATTCGATATCTGATATTGCTTTCACTCCTATTCTCTCTAACTTCAGATCCTTCGTTCATTTTATCATTTTTAAAGCAGTTACAAGTAAATTCAACAAATTTTAAATTTATAAACAGTAAAAGTATAAAGCTTTTAAGTTATTAAAAAGACAAAAATAACAACTGAATAAAATATAGAATAAAACATAAAATAAAACAACAATAACAAACACGCCTACATTTCCGGGGAAGGAAAAAAAAAAAACAACGTGACTCAACAGGTATCGCCCTCTGCTGACAGATCTTTTCATTGATATTTTTAAATTTATTATTTAAATGAAAAAATAAAATTATAGGAAAAAAATATATTTATGACTTTAAAATATTTATGACATAATTTTAAAAAAATAATAAAAATAATAAAAAATGTTGACAAAAAATATTTTTTTCTTTATTCAAAGTTTAATATTTTGAAAACTTTATTTATATATAT